>NW_003852439.1:3596956-3621345 GCF_000181295.1 Otolemur garnettii
CAACCGCCAAGATCTCTTTGAGATTTTGAGATGGAAGACCAAACACACAGCAAAGAAAACACAGATTAATAATTCAAAATCTCAGCCACTGGCAGAGAAAACTAAAATAAAGCCATTAATTTCTCCCTATACTTCCTCCTGTACAGCTAACATACCACAGGGTTCATAGTCTGATAATTGGCATAAGTCTCCCAGCACTACATTCAGTTTTTTAATTGGATCATTAGTACTATTTCTACCATCTTATCTCTTGGGTATCCAGCCTGCCTTTTATGGTTGGGGTGGGTTTTCTTCCTGACCCCTCTCAGATTTTAATTTTGCAAATAAGAACTGAGAAGTGGCAAGGAAATCAACCTCATTATCACATTTCAGTTTGGCACCCTATTCCTCCCTTTCTCAGCAGAGTCTCTGATTTTTTAAAAGCTCATTTGCATAATTCCTAACATCCTGGGTTTATCCAGGAGGCCCTCTGATGAAGGCATGAAGGTCTTCTCTGCACCAAAGGACTTTTCATTAAGATAGCAGTGGAACACAGCACCTAAAAATGCAGACCCTGTAGGCAGCTGAACAGCACGGATTTGACTTAGCTGCTTCCCGGCTGTGTGCCTGTTGGCATGTTGTTCAACCTCTTTGGGCCGCAGTTTCTCCATGTGTAAAAATTGTGTGTGGGGGGATGAGCAAGATCATAAGGGCTTCCTGGGAACTCCCATCTAATAACCAGTCTGAATCAATCCGTGGAAGACCCATCAGTGCCCTGGATATGCTATTGGACACTGTTATCATTATCCTTTTCTCTTTATCAATGTCAATACTTTAATGCAGAACGTGATACATACAGAAAGTGCCTGATTCTTAAGGGTAAAGCTCAAGGGGTTTTCAGAAAAGGACACATCTGAGGAATCAGCACCCAGATCAATAAATAAAGCATTAACAGAACTCTTAGGACAGGTTTAGTCCCTTTTCTGCCACTAACTCCTTCTCTCCAAAAGATAGCCGCTCCCCTAACTGCAGGGGAATTTTACCTATTTTCAAACTTTATATAAATGGAGTCATACAAGAAGCACTGTATTTGCCTGAATTCTATTGTTTAATATTTTTGTGAGATCCCTTCTCTGCGTTAGCCTGTAGAAAGAATTCATTTTCCATGGCTGTGTCCTGTTCTATTTTGGAAATATGCCATAATTTGTTCATCCATTCTACTTTCAGTGGACATTTGGATTGTTTTCAAGCTTTGGCCGTGAAGTATAGCACAGGGGTGGGGGAACATTTTCATTGGAAGGACACGTTAATTTACCTGTAATCAAATAAGGCTGCATTCAAGAAACTTCAATCAGATGTACTTATACATGCTTTTGTAAAAACCTACTAGGTACCTAATAATTTCAAAAAATGAAAACTGCTGATTTTAAAGTTAACCTTTAAAAAATTATTTCAGATTAAAATGAGGGTTCAAATGTTTAGGTTACATTGCTTTTGTTTCTAAGTTCAAGTTCAAGTTGTAGTGGAGAGTCCTTCACCCAGGAGGAGGGCTGGAGCCCCTCACCTTGTGCACATTGGGTGAGAACCCACCCAGCACTCTCCCTCCTCCCCTTTCTTCTTACCCTCCTCACCCCTCACCCTCACTGGAATATACTTGTGTTCTTTTGTGTGGGTGTGTGGTGGTCTATATATTGGTTTCTTATTAGTATTGAGTACATTGGATACTTGTTTTTCCATTCTTGTGATACTTTATTAAGAAGAACGTGTTTCTATCCAAGCAAACACAAATGATGCAAAGTCTCCATTTTTTTCTTATGGCTGAATAATATTCCATGGTATACATATACCATAGTTTGCAGTTAACTAACCTTTTGATGTCTTTGTTGTCTTTCATTCTTTTGGAAAATAGATCTTTTGTTGTTGTTGTTGTTGCAAAGAAACTTTTATTTCAATTTGGGGATCTCTTGGTTTTTGGAAAGGATTTGAATATTTGGTTGCAGCATGGAAGTCTACAGTTTCAGTTGATCCTTTAGATGGGTATCAGTCATATGTGACCTTAAGGATGTCTTGATTTGAGGTAGGAGAATGTAGATTCATAGCAATAAGTGGGTGAAAAGCAAGAAAGCATTTTGGGGGGATGTTTGTAACTGTGTAGGCATTCTCCTGCATTTTTCCATAATTCAATAAGATCTTTCTTAGCATCAAACAGTGACTTTAAAATGTCATCATCTACTGAGAGATTAATCCATTCCATCTGTAGTTCTTTAGATGTCTTGGTGGTATCAACTAGGTGAGGCAGCAATGCTAATTTGAGTGTGATGTTGTGATTCTCAAAGTCCGTGAACCTTTCCTTGTATTTCTAGTTAGTAAGTTTATAACAGCTGCATATTGTTCAAATGACTCCCATATATCATTCTGCTCATCAGTGACCTTTGTTAACTGGGGAACATGTTCATTCGAAATTTTCTTCTGAAGAAGTGTTTTGGAAAAGATAGCTTTGTTCTAAATGCTTTGGATATTTTGCCACATATCATGTATAGGCTTAGTTTTACCTTGCAAAAAATATTCAAGTTGTTTTGATTTGATATGATATCACACAGAAATATGCTGCATTCCTATGGAAATCTCTTTCAGAAATTCATATTGCTGATTCTGTTCTTCATAAAATTTAACTATCTATTCTTGAAGACATAAAATTTTGGCTATCACCTGTTCCTGTGATAGCAAATGCACTTTGGAATGATAGGGCAAATCTATACTGAATACCTCATCATTCCACGTTAACATGTCACAAAAACTGACTTGCATTTGCACAAATATAGTTAACAGTACTTACAACTTATTGCAAAGTTTGTAACTTAAAATAGAAACTTTAGCACAGAGACTTTGCCGATGCAAGGTACAATGAAAAGGAATGAGAGCATCATATTTTTTTAATCTATGCAATAAACCCTTCATGTTTTCCTGTCATGGAAGGTGCACTGTGTGCACATACACTCACTAAATGTATTAAATCCAGTCCAACTTTATGACGTTTATCTTGGAAGTTGTTGAAGATATCTATTCCTCATGGTGTGTTCACAAGAGTGCCCAAAGTGAGTAATCTTTCATAGCAAAGAAATCTTCTATTATGACTTAAATGGAGTAGAAAACCTGTGTCAAGTCAGTAGTTATCAGTTGATTAATCCAAGGCAATTGCACAATGTATATTTTCCTTTTGAAGTATTGCATGAAACTTTTCTGTTCAATTGAAGGCTAATTCATGCTGCCGATCAGTTATGGTTCTCCTTAAAGGAGGCAGTTGTTTGCCATTTGAAATGTTATCAGTTATCCAAGCAACCTACAACATTGCATTCCTGGACAACTTCTACATCACTGAATGGCTTGCCTTTCCCCCAAGTATGTAAGCTACTCTAAAAGTTGCTCCAGTGGCATTATTTTCAGGTTTTATTGTTGCTTGAAAGACGTGTCTTGGCTTTTGCTTTTCATCTTTTTGTTTCTGCAATACAACCTTTCACAGTTCTCCTTCTAATTTAAAATAGTGGTGGTCCTTATGAGTGTTATACTGCTGCTGAGAACTGAGTTTCTCTGAAATTCATATTGTAGTATCACAAAGAAAGAAAATTATATTATGTTTAACAGAGACAAAATAATATTGTATTTCCCAATCCTCACTCAAAAATCTGTTTTTTTCTTTGGCCTTCTTTGACATGATGGGCATGCAGACACAATTTAAAAATATTGGAGAACTATGGAAGTTTTCACAAATTCCACTTTAAGCAACAACACATTGCACCATTGTCAAAAGAATGTAACAGACTGGCACACTTGACCCCCACAAAATCACACAACCAACCTTGTGTAGGAAGTGGGTCCAGGCAGGGGAAGTTAAAACTAAATCATGAGTGTAGCAGCCATCAATTTAGCCCTTATGGCTTACTAATGTTCTAAATGTGCCAGTAAATTTGGGAGGATTATTTCATCATTTCATTATTTCATGATTTCATTTATTTTATTATTTTAAATATATTCATTTTAAAAATAAAGTAAAAATATAAAAAGTGAACAAAAAATGTATTAATAGATACAAAAGGATTTATTCTGTAAAATTTGGATTCAGCCAAACATCCACACTTAAGGATCTAGAAGACCACAGGTTCCCCATACCTCCTATAGCAGGGGTCCTCAAACTTTTTAAAAAGGGGGCCAGTAAACTGTCCCTCAGACTATTGGAGGGCCAGACTGCAGGCCCCGGGATGAGTCAGCTGCTAAGCAGGACAGGTAGCGGTGGCAAAAATACCTGGCAGACCAGATGAATGTCCTAGGCGGGCTGCAAGTGGCCTGTGGGCCATAGTTTGAGGATGCCTGTCCTATAGCATATTCTAATGCATTTCTTTTGGAGAATTTGTGTATATACCCATTTTATAGGTACACATTTAAGTATGAGAATTATAAGTTGTAAATCTATTCAACTTTAGCAGACACTGCCAAGCAGTGCTCCCAAGTGGCTGTAATAATTTACACTCCCTCCAAAGGTATAAGTGCCAAGCACTGCCAAGTGGCTGTAACAATTTACACTCCCTCCAAAGGTATAAGTTCCAGTTGCTCCTTATTCTCACCAACATTTTGTATGATTAATCTTGTTCATTTTAAACAATCTGGTGGGTGTGGGTGTGTAGTCATATCACACTGTGCTTTATCCACTGAACATCTGATGTTTTATTTTTCTCAACTGATTATTTTAAAATGACTTCAAACTTATAGAGAAGTTGCAAGACCAGTACAAAATTGTATGGTCATTACCCGTATTCACTAACTTAATCACGTTCCACATTTGCTTTATTATTCCTCTGCATGCATAAACATATTTTAATGTGAAATAAATTTTACATATCATGCCCCATTTACCACTAAATGGTTTAGAGCATGTATGCCAAAAACCATGTTTCAGATAAACACAGTATAATAATCAAAATCAGAAAAATTCAATACCTGTAGTATAACTATGTAACCTACAGATCTTATTAAAATTTTTCCAAATGTTTCCATAACATCTTTCACAGCATTTTCTTTCAGGCTCAGGACTCAATTCAGCATTTTTTTCCCCAGACTCTGGACTCAATTCATGCATTGCACTTAGTTTTCATGAATTGTGTCTCTGTAGTATCCTTTAATCTGGAATGTTGCTTTAGTCTTTTAAAAAATATTTCAGGATATTGACATGTTTTGAAGAGTGTAAGAATGTTTATCAGATGTTTCCTGACCGGATCCAGGTCATACTTTTTTGCTGGATTATTATACAAGTGATATTGTGTCCTTCTCAGTACATGCCAGTTTGTCCTATTACTATTGATACTTTGATTACTTGAGTAAAGTAATGTCCACTCATTTTCTCCCTTATAAAATTACTTTTATCCCTTTGTAATTAATGAATAATTTTAAGGGATAGCCTCTGAGGCTATTTAAGTATCCCCCCATACCACATCAAATTTTCACTCACTCATTTTAGTATCTATTGATGATTCTTGCCTGAATCAGTTATTACTATGATGGTTATAGATGATAATTTTCTAATTCCATTATTCCTACTCCATTAATTAGTTTGTGTTCTACAGCAAGAAAGTATATTCCTTTAATCGTCATGATAGAGAAATAAGAATATTAGAGTAACAAGAGCAACACTGTGATACATACTAGGATAGTAGGCAGGGCAAAAAAATGCTTCCCCAAAGAAGCAACACTTGAGATCTGAAAGGCAACTAAAAGTTAAGCCATCAAAGAGGACCATAAAGGTGAGTAAAGTAGGGGCAGAGGCTGGGAGTTGAAAGAGAGCTTGAGAGAAATTCAGCATGGGTGGCGTGTAGAAGATGAGGGGAGAAGGGCTGAAAGTCTGGGGTAATCATTACAGCAATTCCTCATACATAATGCCAGGTTTTCCTATTTAAGATGCCTTTCCCACTATTCCTGCTCCTGTCAGACCCACCCATTCTCAAATTCCCACCTATTTCTTTTATCTTTTGCTTTAAACAAATAATCCCCAAACTCAATGGTTCATTATTTTTTCAAGCTTCTGTGGGTCAGCCATGGAGGCGGGGTTCAGCAGGGTGGTTCTTCTGTTCTACCTGGCATTGGCTGAAATCTCTTACTTGACTGTCTTTTCGGTTGCCAGGACTGGGATTGAAAGTTCAAGAAGCTTCTGTTACATGTCTGGGGACTTGGTGTTCCCTTACATGACCTCCCTCTCTCCATGTGATATCTCATCAGTCTGTAGCTAAACCCAAGTATGTTTATAGCATAATACCTGCCTGTTAGAGCAAAAGTGAAAGCTGCCAAGATTAATAAGGGTTAGTTCTAGCAGGCACATTGTCACTTCTGTTACATTCTATTGACAAGTTACTAGGTCAGCTCAGATTTCATTGGGAGAAGAAATAGATTTCATCACTCCATAAGAAGGGATGGAATTATTGGCAGCCATCTTGGGGAAAATCTATCATGCCACTTCTTCCAAGATGTCTTTCCCGATTTCTCCAGTCCCCTTCCCTACTAATCTATAACAATTCATGTTTTGAGATTTGGTTAGGCTTGTTTTATACAGTGCTTTATGATACTTCCAGATTTTTCTAAGCACCAATATCTTAGCTTCCCTGATCCCTGAAATAGGCCCTAGTTTATTTAAATGCAATAATTCACTGATATATTCAGATAATAATAAGATGTCATTTATTGAATGATAACTATGCATCAGGCCTATGTGAGATAGTTTACATTAGTTACCTAAACTATATCCTTTGAAGAAGATATAACTATCTTTATTTTTTAAGAGAGAGAAGAAAAACAAGACTGAGAAGGAAAACATAAATTTCTTAATGTTGCCCAGCAAATTAGGAGCAAAGTCATTGTTGAACACCAAGTCTGTGTAAGTCTATAACTGTGTTACAATCTTTCCATATATAAAATAGTTGTTTATTGGGCACATACATAACTATTATTTATGTGTGCTAGGTCTCTTCCTTAATGCTAGGGATCTAGAATTAAGATCCCTAAAGAAGACATTCAGATAATTACTGACAACATGTTCAATGGCACAACATATTCAATGCTAGAGTGGAGGTCTGAGACCCCAGACCAGAGGTCACTAAACCTGCTAATGAGAGTAGGGGGATACTTGACTAGAGCAGAGACATTTGAATTGCAAACTTAAAGGACAAATAAGAATTCTTTAAATGGAAGAGGATGGGAGGGGAGGTTGATGGGAGATGAAATTTGAGAAGTGGGTTAGGTTTCAACTGTAAAGAAAGAGAAGGAAAGGAAATCAACACCATTCAGCATCCCTTATAAGATTGTATATGCTTTGTCCCATTGAACCCTAAAAATATCTCTAAAAAGAATATGTTCATATTCCCATTCCTAGAGATAGGGAACTGAAGTTCAGAGAGATCAAATCACACACCCAAGGCCACATTAGCTAGTTTGGACTTTATCTTGTAGGTATCAAGAAGACGACCCCAGACATTTTAAAAACCAGGCATAACCTGACCTGACAGAGAAGTGAACGCTGTTGACATATAGAAGTGGCAAAGACTAGGAAGAGGCTAGCAGGCTAGAGGCCAGATTTAGGAGGCTGTTCCTATTACCTTCCGTGAGTTGATGAAGACCTTGATGAATTCAATGGCAACAAGAGTATAGGAGAGGCTGCACCAGGGTAGCATTTCTGGAATACAAATTATGGGACTGAGAAACTGGTAGGATACAGAAAGGAAGGGAGAAGAGTCAGAAACAATCCAAGCTTCCAACTTGGAAGACTCTTTGGTTCATATTTCATCAATGGAGATACAGAGGCAATATAGCTCAGCAGATAAGTTGATTTGGGGGTTTGTATTCTGGTCCTGTCTTTTTACTTTGCTTCCTGACTCCATCTCTCTGAATCTTACTTTTCCATACCTGAAAATGCAGATAATAGCATTACCTACCTCATTAGCTGCATTAAATGAGCTAACACATGAACAGTGCTGAGCACAGAGCTTGGCTTATGGTAATGAATATCAATTTTATTTATTCATAGAGTGAATTATCTATTGAAAACCTTCCATAGGCCAGGTACTCTCTTAGGTTTTGGGGATACAGACCATGAATAAGACAAAGTTCTCAGGCTAATGGAAGTTACATTCTTATTATCATTTTTCAGGAAAGCTAAGCACTGTGTATGAAGGAAGCCTAAAGAACGCAGAGAGAAAGGGCAGCTGTTGAGGACACTTTAAATGGGAAATGGTTCTTAACTGTAATTTGCCCTAGTCTCATCCCAGGATATTTGGCAATGTCAAGAGACATTTCTGGTGGTCACCACTTAAAGGAAAGTTCTATGGGCTTCCCTAGTGGTTAGAAACCAAGGATATTGTTGAACATCCTACAGTGCACAGGACAGCTCCCCACAACAAAGAAGGATCTGATCCCAAACGTCAGCAGGGCTGAGGCTGAGAAACCCTGAGATAGGTCGTAAAAGATGGCCTTTCTAAGGGAATATATTTGAGCTGGGAACCCAAGGACAAGAAGGAACTGGGGGTGAGAGGAGCCGTCCAAAGAGAATTTCAGGCAGAGAGACCAGCAATTGCAAAGCCCAGAGAGGGGGAAAGGACTTCTTGTATTCAGGGATCAGAAAAGAGACAGGTGACTCAAAAGCTGTGAGGAAGGGGAGATGCAATGAGAAAATAAACCCGGCAGCCGTATCATGCAAGATCTTAGAAACCACGTAACGAGTTCGTCTTGCATTCTAGGAATACTGGGGAGACAATGAGCACCTCCAAATAAAGGGAACCGCCTGCTCAGGTTTACATTTCACATTTTTAAAAACTCGTGCTGGAAAACAAACAAGCAAAACACCTCATGTTGGCTGCCATGTAGATTGGAGCGGGGCAAAGAAAAATGTCAGGAGGCTGTAGTGACAGCTACAAGAGATGGTGACACCTAAGCTAGGGTTTCTTCAGTGGAGGTGGAAGGAAATGGACAGATTAGAGACACGTTTTGGAGGGAGAGCAGAGAGCACTTAAAGACGTCGGCCATTAGGGGTGAGGGGGAGTGAGAAATCAAGAATGACTCCTAGGTTTTTAGTTTGAAGCACCGAGTGGTGCAGTGGTGTTCCCTGAGTTGGGAAGATGTCAGAAGGAAAGGTTTGGGAGGCTGTTTGGGACGTAGGGGTCTGAGGTGCTGATTCTTTATCCAAGTGACGACGCAGGTAGGCAGACGGCTGAATATACAAGTCCAAAGCAATTGAGGGAGGTCAGGGCTGGATAAGTAAGTTTTATTGCCATTATATGTTATGACATATTTTATGATATAATTCCTTTTTGCAGAAGCCTCCCTGCATATCATCCTGTAGGCAGATGTCTGAAGTCTCAGGAAGGCATTTTCTCAGAATCATTGCCAAGCCCAACACTGTGATATTTTTAAAGTGTCACATCCTCCATGCCCTTCTTTGAATTGAGTCACACGTTTAAGTAAGTTTCCACTTACAACCTCAAGTAAGGGGGTGGGGAATAACCTAAGGAATTGATCCTTGCCCGCAGAGAGTTGGAATTTGGGGGTGGCTCCTGCTCTGTTTGTCTGTTTTTCTTGTTCCCTCTTGCTCCCTCCCTCTCTCCCATATCTGCCAGAAGCATTTTAATTCTCAAGTCCTGATCCTTTGAGAATGGGGGCCTAGTGATAGAGAATATTGAGGAAGTGCCATCCTCAAGAAGTCGAGTCTTCACAAGTAATAGACATGCAACAGCTGAAATGCAGGATCTCTGGATTATGGCTAAGGAGACCTGGGTCCTCAGCTCGGTCTGACAGGTGCTGGCTGTGCTGACTTTGGATGCACACTCAGCTTCCTGCTGTTCCTTTGTAAAGGTGGGAGATGGTAATCCCCACCTCATGTGAGTCTCTGTGAAAAATGGATGAGATGATGTGGCCGAGGTCTCAAAAGTGTTCTGCACAGTTTTCAAACATCCTTGCTTCCCACTCCTCCATCGATTCCACCCTAGTGCAAGTGCTTGCCAGGGAGACAACACCCTCATTACTGCAATACCCTACCCTCTGTGGTTTTGCTCTTACCCACCCACCCCAATCTATTCTTAACACCACAGCCAAAATGATGCTATAAAAATATAAGTGTCGTATCATGTCACTTCTCTGCTCAAACCCTCCCACAGCCTCACTTCCCACTCATGCTAAAATTCAGAGTCCCTGTGTGCCTCTGCCCAACCTTCCTGTCCAATAGCATCTTCTACTCATACCCCCTGTTTAGGCCACATCAGCCACATATCCCTCCTGGAACACACTAGAAGGATCCCACCCCAGGGCCTTTGCACTTACTGGTTTTCTCTGGATTTTCTCACACAGTCACAGGCTTCCTCCCCCACTCCTATTGGATATTTATTCCAGTGCCTCCTTCTTGGGGAGGTTTTTCCTAGTCACTCCAGCACAGATTGCCACCTCACCCTTCTGCCCCACATATGCCATGTCTTCCCTTCAAGCTTTAATTCACAGCCTTTTCCATGCCAGGCATTTTCTTTATTCTTTCCAGGTATCATCTGTCTTCATCTGGTAGAAAGTAAGCTCAGTGACAGTGAGAAATTTTCCCTCCATTTTATTTATTACAGTATCCCCAGCACCTAGAATGATGTCTAGCACATATAAGAACTCAATGAATATTTGCTGATAGAAGGATGTGCAGGTGAGGACATGGAAACACAGAGAATTTAAATAATTTTGCCCAAAGCTATAGCTCTCGTAGGTGGTGGAGCGGGAATTGGAAGCTGGGGATTTGACCATGAGAGAAGTGTGTGCCTGCATCCAGACTTCTTCATTTCTCAACTGAAAGTTGAAGGTCTTCTGACTTGAAGCAGATTCTATCTTTCCCACTTTCTTCACAGGCTGTTGTGAGAAACAAAGGGAATGTGTGCACTCTCCCTTTAGAGAGTACCGACTCCCATACAGAGGCTTCCCAGAATCCAGTAAGGCCATGAGAAGGTGCTGTGAACAGACACTGGAGCACATCTCTTCAGCTCACCTGATTTCAGAGGTGGACAACTTTGAGCGTGCTCCAGGTGTCATCTCAAGTACAAACTTCAGGTGTAGTTTATACATATGGATTCACCTGTTCGTATCTCAGCTTTTCTACATCTGAGCTTGCTCTGAACAAAGCAGCTCAGTTCACGTGCAGACCAGCCTGGGCTTGAGCAGGATGGAGGGTTCCCAAGACACCTGCCCCTCAGCCAGTGGTTGCTGGTGGATAAGTGTCCCCAGGTGGGTCCTACTTCTTGCTGAGGTGAATCTAAGGTGCACGCTACATAGCTCCACAGAAGGTCTTTGCAGAATCACACACTCTTCTTACTCCAGGCTCTTAAAATCACCTTCCAAACTTTTTACTTGCATTCATGGTTAGAACTTTGCTTTCATGAAAACACAAACTAAGTGAGGGCCTGCAAGGGGGAGCTCAGGAACTGAAATCAGATGGAACTGGATTTTAAAGTTTGATTCCCAGTTTTTGCCCTGGTGACTTTGAGCACATTCCTTAACTTCCTGGAACTTCCCCAGCAAGAAGAGATACTAGTATGTCCCTTGCCTTCTTGCTGGGAATGGGGAAAATGCATGCAATGACCTGCCCCAGTGCCTGGAACATAATGGGCTATTGAAAAATAGAAGCCGATATTATGATGTGACTGAACATATATCCCTTATCATTCAAGGGAAGGGCAGGAGTGAGGTGTGTCCTGGAGGAGGAGACTGAGAAATCCCCAGACTCCACATGTTCCTAAGTTGCCATGGTGGAGCACATGCCCTGCTCACTGAAGTTTTCGTTAATCCTGCATTACCTGCACGTCTAACATAGCTAATCGATCCGGTGTATTAACATGGCTCCTATTTATAACAAGCATTCACACAGAGCTTTCAATGTGGCAGAAACTGTTGCAACTTCTTTACACAGTTATACAATTCTTTATCCCTGTTTCACAGATGTGGAAGCCCAGAGAGGTTGGCCAACCATCCTAGGGCCCTACAGCTAGGAAAGAGCAGAGCCAGATTTAGAGGTAGGAGGTCTGGCTTCAGAGCTGGCGCTCTTACGCTTCATGCTACATTGCCTCTTTGCACAGTACCAGCAGAGCCTAAGAAGCAATTTGGCGGTCATCTCAGCAGACCAAGGGAAAGGAGGTATCACAGTTTCCTTACTTGGTAACCTAATAAATAACGCATTTAGTGTAAAGCAGCAAGGTACTATGGAAGAATCCCAGATCATCTCTTCTTTCTGCAAATTCCATGGATGGCCTTCTTATGAAGTCTGGGTTGCCATGGTCTCTGCCTTCACCTCTGCCTCCAGCTTCCTCCACGGCCAGTTGAAGCTCCCTGGGAAAAACAAAACTATGATATTTTTGTGGGGGAGAAGAGTAATTTTATAGAAGGCCAGCGGCATACAACCGCGGAGCTTAAATTACCGGACTGGTAGTTCCCACCGCCAAGCAGGTGGCGAGAGCATCAGGTAGGAGAGAGCGACTTACAGTAGCTATAGAGGTCTTTTCTCCTTGTCAGCGTAGACTTACATGGTAGATTTGAAGTGGAAAATGGGAATTCGAAAATTATAGACAAAGAGTGGTAATTAGTTTAACTAAAGCAAAACGATGGGATTTTAAAGACTCAACATTTTGCTAAGTCAGTCAGTGCTGGGGAACAATTTCACCGAGAAGTAAAAATAAACTCTCATTTGTATGCATTGAGGAATGTACTATGTCTTTTCTACTGCACGTTCTTGCCTAGTTAGGGCGAGAGCTGTATCTGGACCCACTGAAGGCGCTAGGAGGCGATTAGAGATACAGGATGTGGAGTTCAAATCCTGACTTGTATCAGCAGCTTAGAGCAGGTTTTGAAAACTTCTCTAAGACTCCATTTACAAACTTGTTAAGTGGATAATTAGCCTTTTCCATAGGATTATACTGAAGATTAAATGATGCAATCCACATCTATTTAGCACAGTACTGGGCACATGGCAAGTTCTCAGGAACCGATAGCTGTTAGGATGGCAAACTTATAAAATGGATAAAATCTTATATCTGGTTTCAAGGATGGAAACACACAGAAAAGATGACCAAGTCTGGCTCTCTAGTATGACTTTTAAAAACTGATGACAAAATGAAGAGACGATTAATAACAATAGTAGTAATAACAGGATATAAAAAAGGTTTAAATAGGAGATGTTGGGATTTACTGTTTGTCCTATTAAAGATTTCTATCCATTGTTGGTAGAATAATTGTTAAGAACATTGATCTTGATTTTAGGCTTTAAGTTTCCATTCTATTCACTACCCTTTGATCATCACTTAATCTCTCTGAAACTTAGTTTTGTTTTTTTTGAAACTTAGTTTTCTTAAGTTTCTGCAACATGTGGATAATAATAGTACCAAATTCATAGGGTTGCATAAGGATTAATTGGCTTAGTGTATGGAAACAAATTTTCCATGAGAATTGATATTATCGTAATTATTATAAACATGTATATGTGTTCATGACTTCTTTTTTCCAGCTTTATTGAAATATAATTGAAAATAAAAATTGCATATATTTACTATGTACAATGTGATATTTTATATATATAAACATGAAATGATTTCCACAATCAAGCTAATTAATATTATATACACATCACTTCACATATGTAAACGTTTTTGTGGTGAGAACATTGAAGATATACTGTCCTAGCAATTCTCGAGAATAGAATACATTATTTACTGTAGTCACCATGCTCTACATTAGGTCTCCAGAATTTATTCATTCTAACGAAAAATTTGGATCCTTTGACCAACATTTCCTCATTCTCTCACTCCCCACACCCAGCTCCTGACAATTATTATTCTAATCTTTGATTCTATGCGTTTGACTTTTTAAGATTCAACATTTGAGTGAGATCATGCAGTCTTTATCTTTCTGTGCCTGGTTTATTCCACTTTTTACAATGCTCTTCAAGCTCATTTATATTGTTGCAAAAGACACAATTTCCTTCTTTTTTGAGACTAAGTGCCATTCCATTGTGTATATATGCATATAGAGAGAGAGTGGCAAAAACGTATATACATTTTAAGAAAGGAAAAGAACTGCATTAACATTGCAGTTGCAATTGCAAGAGGTGTTCTAACATAACTTTTATTCACCTTTTGTGGTCAGTATACATTATTACAATTTTAACACAGTTTTCCCCTTTCTTAAAATGTGTATACTTTTTGGGCACCCTCTATGTGTACGTGTCACATATACAGACACACAACATTTTCTTTATTCATTCATTTGCTGATAGATGCTTAGGTTGATTCTATATCTTTACTATTGCGAATAATGCTACAATGAACATGAGAGTGCGGATATCTCTTTAATTTCCTTTTGGATACATACTACCTAGAAATGAGATTGAACTATCACACAGTAGTTTTATTCCTAATTTTTTGAGAGAACTCCATAATTTTTTCCCCATAATTTACATACCCATAAACAGTCCACTTGGGTTGCCTTTTCTCTATATCTCTGTCAACTCAGTATCTTTTGCCTTTTTAATAGTAGCCATTTTACCAGGGATGACGTGATATATCTCATTTTAGTTCTGATTTGCATTACCCTAATGATCAGTGATACTGAGCATTGTTTCATATACCTGTCAGCTACTTGTATGTCTTCTTTTGAGAAATGTCTATTCAGGAACTTTGCCATTTTAAAATTATATATATATAATAAGATATTTGAATTAATCATATATTAATTACGAATACCTATTGTGATTATTAATCATAATTAATCACAAATACCTATTGAGGTATTTGAATTAATCATATATACTTTAAATATTAACTCCTTATCAGATGTATGGTTTGCAAATATTTTTCTCATTACATAGGTTGTTTCTTGGGGCGGCACTGAGGCTCAAAGGAGTAGGGTGCCGGCCCCATATGCCAGAGGTGGTGGGTTCAAACCCAGCCCTGGCCAAAAAAAAAAGTTCTGTAGGTTGTTTCTTTATTCTGTTGATTGTTTTCTTTGCTGTGCAGAAGCTTTTTAGTTTTATGCAATGTCATCTGCCCATTTTTTGCTGTTGTTGCCTGTGCTTTTAGAGTCATATCCAAAGAATCATTGCCAGGACTAATATCAGGAAGATTTTTCCCTATCTTTTTTTCCTAGTAGTTTTACAGTTTCAGGTCTTATGCTTCAGTCTTTAAACAATTTGAGTTGATGTTTGCATATGATGTGAGATTTGGATCTAATTTCATTCTTCTACATGTGGATAGCCAATTTTGTTAAAGAGACCATCCTTTCCCCATTGTGTATTCTTGACATCTTAGTTGAAGATCAATTGACCATCAACATGAAGGTTCATTTATGGGCCATTATGCCCTATTGGTCAATATGTCTATTTTTGTGCCACTTTCACACAGTATTGATTATATAGCTTTGTAGTATTATATATTTCAGAATTGGCTAGTATGACGCCTCCAGCTTTGTTCTTTTTGCTCAAGATTGCATTGGTTATTTGGGATCTTTTTTAATTCCACACAAATTTCAGGTTTGTTCTTTCCACTTTTGTGACTAATGACAATTAAATTTTGATAGGGATTGCATTAGATCTATAGATTAGTTTGGGTAGAACGGACATTTTAACAAATTGATGTCATGACTTACATCTTTTATCATGGGTCCATTGTTAAATTATTGTATCAATAGTTACTTTTAATACTTTTGGCTTTTAACTTGTATAGTAGAGTTAAAAAGTGACTTAAACACCACTATTATGTTATTACAGTACTCTGAATTTATATTCTTACTTTTTACAGTGAGTTTTCTACTTTTATATGTTCTCAACATTCTTCTCCTTCAACATGAGGAGCTCCTTTGGAGATTTCTTGTAAGGCATGTTTAATTTTACTGAGTGGTACTGCAGCCTTTGTTTTTTATCTTCCCTGCAATTCTGAAAGATAGCTTTGCTGAGTATAATATTCTTGGTTGACAGTTATTTTTTTTCCAGCACTTTGAGTATGTCATTCCTTTCTCTCCTTGCCTATAAGGATTTTGCTGAGGAATCTGCAGAGGTTCCCTTGTATGTGACAAATTTCTTTTCTCTTGCTGCTTTCAAAAATCTCTGTCTTCACTTTTGAAGATTTGATCATAATACATCTTGGTGAAAATATCCTTATATTGAATCTATCTGGGGTTCTTTAGGTTTCATGAATCTGGGAGATGATGTCCCTCTTCATTCAGATTTGGGGAGTTTCTGTCATTATTTTTTTAAATAAGATTTTTGTCCCTTTCTCTTCTTCTGTTCCTTCCAAAACTCCCATAATGCTTATATTGATTCATTTGATAATGTCTCATAGTCCTATAGGATTTCTTCACTCTTTTCCATTCTTTTTGTTCCTCTAACTGGGTAATTTTAAATGACCTGTTTTTGAGCTCTTTTATCCTTTCTGCAGCTTGATCAAGTCTGCTATTGAAGATCTCTATGAAAAATTTCAATTTAGTAATTGTGTTCTCACCTCCAGAATTTCTGTTTTGTTCATTTTTATGGTTTATATCTCTTTGTTGAACTTCTCATTTTGTTCATGTATTTTCTTATTTCATTTGGTTGTCTATTAGTGGTTTCATGTGGTTCACTGAGCTTTTTTAAGATAAATATTTTCAAATATTTTTCAGGCAGTTTGTATATCTCCATTTCCTTAGGGCTGGCTACTAGTACTTTGTTTTGTTCCTTTGGTTGTGTTAGGTTTCCCTAATTATATATGATGCTTATGGTTTTGCACTGGTGTCTGAACATTTGAAGAGGTAAAAAACATTTTCAATCTGTATAGACTGGCTTCAGTAGGGAAAGCCCTTTAACAATCACCCTGCTTGAATGAAATTTTGCCATTATACAATGAATATTATGTATATGTATAGATTGATTAAATATGCTGTTCTTTGAAAGAAATAGCCTTCCAACAGTAACTATAATATGATCTTGTCTGTATTTTTTGAAAGGTTGTAAATACAGAAAGTACACACAAGTAAGCATAGATGAGACTTTTCAAATGGAGAAAAGAAATAAAAGGCACTTAAGTGATTGCCTTACTACTGCATTTGCAGTCCTACAACCCAGCCTAATTCTTCAGGAAAGCCTGGCTTTGTTAATTTCCCTTACCTCTCCCTATCAGCTTTGACTCTACATTTAAGCAATTTCTTTTTCTTTCATAGAATTCTATACCATTTTCTTCTTTTACCATTCATACCCAGTCAATTCTCAATTCTAGATTCTACCCTACTGCCTATCATTGCTCGTGAATTCTTAAGGTATATAAAAATATTCTTTTTAACCCAATAAAATCACTTTTACTGGTTTATTTTCATGTCTGGAAGAGGGAGATCAATAAGCAAACTTTAATTGATTGGAAGACTCTGTTTTATTGGTGTTAAAAAACATTCTATATTACACTGGCGTCTAAAAAGATTCTGCATCACATTCAAGATCAGTGATAAAGAATTCCTTAATTAATGATGTCTGCCACTGGCATGTAAATGGAGAGTGGTAATGTTTTTATCACATATTGATGATATAAAGTCCAGACTGTGGGCTTCCACTCATTTGCACTAAGAAAAGTTGTACTAACTTTAAGCCTATTTTCTTTCACTATCTCTCAGAAAGCATAAAATCTACTCTTACAACACATATTGAATGCCAACTTTTAGACAAAGCATATAACGCTAAATGTACAAAATTTAACAAGATATCACCCCCTCTCCTCAAACAGTTTATGATCGAACGTGAACAAGAATATATGCTAGGTAGATAAGTGGTACAATGGAGAAACTGCTGACAGGAATTGTATAAAGAATGGGGGAAGGAGTAGGTAAGTCTATCTGAAGCTGATCAGCTCAGCAACAGGTGACATTGGACTTGAGGTTTGAGGAGTGCATGAAAGTACCCTTGGGATGAGGCAGGAGGACTTTGCCTGGTGGCAGGGACAGCTAGCAGAAGGCACAGAAATGAGAAAGAGCAAGGCGCATTTGGAAGGAGGCACATGGATTGGGGTGGTGGCTATTTGTAGAAAGAAAATGAGATGAAGGCCTTTTAGAAAGTGACTTGAGGACACTCAAAAAGGGCACTTAGGTTCTCAACCAGGGAAGTTTCTCACTGTGTCCTTATTTGATTGGTTCCCGGTGCTCCAGGTACCATCAAAGAACTACATGGCTCCAACAAGCTCTTTGGACTGTTCTTGTCCTCCTCTTTTTCTGTTCTGTCTTTCTGTTCTGACTCTAACCTCGTTTCTCAATCTGTCTCTCTCATTTTTTTCCTGCTCTTTCCCCCTTCTATCTACATATCTTTCTTTTTTTCTTTTCCTTCTCCCCGTTTCTCCTCTCTTTTGCTCCTATCTCCCCTTCCTTCCTTTTCTTCCACCTTCATCTCTTTCTCCCATCTCTCTCTCCCCCAACTTTCTCATAATCTCATCCAGTTATCTTCCATCCCCCTTTCCTCTTTCCCTCACTCCCCTTCTATGATCTCCTATTTCTCTCTCTCCCTCAACTCTCTCCAATCTATTTCTTCTCCCATCTCTTTTTTCATCTCTATCCTCCATTGTTCTCCCTTTCTCCCCCATCCTATCCCCCAGTCTCTCTCTCTTTCTCCCTCCCTCTTCCTCTCACTTTCCCTATTCCTGGCTCTCTCTCACCCCTTCTCCCTTTTTTCACCTCCTCCTTTCCTGTCTCTGTTTCTCCCTCCTGTCTCCTCTCCCTCACTCTCTTGTTCTCTCTTTCTCTGTCCCTTGGTCTTTAGTATGTCTGTTTTATGTCTTTATGTCTGTTTTATGTCTTTATGTCTGTTGTCCCTTTGACAACTTCTTTGACTTGGTATTCTATCATTTTTCTTAGCAGGTGGGATTTTCTGGCATTTCTAAGTCTATTTTAAACACTTTGTAAGGCCTGATTTAGAGGAAAATCCAATTTTCATAGTTTGTGTATTGGTGTCTCAGGGGACTCTTAGTTTGATTACAGCGTGGAAAGGTTGTGATGCAGTTCAGGCTCTGAGAGTTCTGAGAGGCATGGCTCATGGGTTTCAGCTGCTTCCTTCTGGGTCATGGAAGGTTTTTAGGGTACCAAGAGCTTCTGGGCTCTTTCCTCATCGTGGAGTGAGATCTTGCTATTTTTTGCTGAATCATCGAGGGATCAGTAATGCATTTTCTGATTCAGCAGCTCTGGGGTGGGATCTGATAGTCCACATTTACAACAAGCTCTCCGGTAAAACTGAGGCTGCAGTTCTATGGGCCACACTTTGAGTAACCAGGATGTTGTGTGCATTGTCATTTAGAATGTTCCCTCTGTCTTGAAGCCTTCTAATTTTCACCTAGCAAATGGAGTTGCTCCTCCTCTGTGCTCCCATTTTATTTTTCTTTTATTTCTTGTCTTTTTAATACTGAACATCTTCTCAGAGCTTTTATTTATATATTTTTAATTTTATAGTTTTTCTAGTAGCCTTCCTCCCATTGTAGAGTCCAATAATCTCTATGTCTCTCTCTCTCTCCCATTAGACTGAGTGCTACTCTAGTGTTCGCCTTGGAAAAATAAAATGCAAAAAAAAAAGAAAAAAAAAAGAAGAAGATTCCAGGTCAGTAAGTGCAGTCAGATCATTATACTAACATGCATGACAAACTGTGGCCTTCCCCAGTTTAGTGATGAGGTAAAAAGCAGAAAACTTATTCACAAGAGCTAAAAGTCAGAGGCAGACCAAGTGTCCATTGACGGGTGAGTGGACACACAAAACGTGATATACACATAGAAGCAAGCATCATTCTGCCTTTAAAAAGAAGGAACTTCTGACCCATGCTACAACCAGAATGAATCTCAAAGACATTATGCTAAGTGAAATAAGCCAGTCACAAAAGGAAAAACACTGTATGCTTCCACTTCCAAGAGGTATTTAGTGTAGTAAAATTCACACTGAATGAACGGTGGTGATTGATTCTTTGCCAAGATCGAGTTAACAAAAATGATGTTAAACCAGTTTTTTTTAACATACCTGTCCCAGGCAATAGCAAGGATGCGGACTCCCAGAAAGTTATGGAAAATAAAGGAAGTTACACAGATCCCTTAGTCATCTGAAGTCTAGCAAGGAAATTCCAAATTTCCCGTAGGTGGGGACTAGCCCAGGTGTTCCAAGGACTGCAGGGGAGCCCATTCCTGCCAGGCAAGGTTAGAATTGTGGTCTGCATACATACACCACAAATGAATGATGGTTCCCAGGGGATTGGGGGAAATGGAAAATGTGGAATTATTATTTAAAAGGTATAAAGTTGTAGTTTTACAAGATGAAAAGAATTACAGAGATAGATAGTGGTGATGGTTGTACATTATTAATGTATTTAATATCACTGCACCTCACACTTACAAATGTTTAAGTTTTTTAGTAAAGTATGTTACATGTATTTTGCCATAATAAAAAATTAGAAAGAAAGGAAAAAGCACTGGCTTTGTATACACAGGCCACAATTCTGGCCTTGTGCTGCACTGTGGTCCTTTAAATGCCTGGACTGGTCCCTGCACACAGGAAGTTTGGAATTTCCTTGCTGGACTTCACATGAACAAGGCATCTGTGTAACTTCCTTTACTTTCCATAACTGATCTCATCTTGCTCTGAGTCCCCTGCTCCCATCCTTGCTATTGCCTAGGACAGGTATACAAGAAAAACAATTTAGAAGGAGTCTCTGTCCATGAGTTGAACACCATCCTTTCCCACCTCTGCTGTAGGATTCCGAGTCTCAACTTGACCCTTGTGCTCGGCACTGCTGTTCACTGGAAGGAAGGGGGCAGGGAGTCTTGTCAGCTTTTTCTACAGGATGGCCATGTCAGGGGACACTGTAACATCGTAATCTATGACAGTGATCAGCACACTGCAGCCTGTGTGCCCAGTGTTGCCTATCACCAGACTCTGTAAACAAAGTTTTACTACAACAGAGCTACACTCACTCACACACTCAGTTACATGTTGTCTGTGGCTGCCTGTGTGCTAAGTGGCAGAGTCGATAGTTGTGAAAGATATTGGGTAGCCCACAAGGCTAAAATATTTACTATCTAGACCTTTGAGAAAAATGTTTCCTGACCCTTGGTCCTTGTGGTGGGGTCTGGAGTCTCACAGGGCACAGCCTGTGCAGCGTATGTCACAGCCTTGGTTTTCTTCACCAGGTTGCATTAAGTGGAATCAAGGAGGTTCTTCAGCATGGCGCCTGACCAGGGCCATTCCATGCCACCTGAGGGACATACTGTAAGGAGATGCTTCTTGGATTTATGCTCTCTCTCTCTCACAACGTTTTTTCTTTCTTTTTCTTTTTTTTTTTTTAGACAGTCTCACTTTGTCACATTTGGAGTGCTATGGTGTCATAGCTCACTGCAACCTCAAACTCTTGGGCTTAAATGATCCTCTTGCCTCAGCCTCCTGAGTAACTGGGACTACAGGCACCCATCACAATGCTGGCTATATTTTTTGGAGGTGGGGTCTCTCTCTAGCTCAGGCTGGTCTTAAACTCCTGAGCTCAGGCAATCCACCCACCTCAGCCTCCAGAGTGCTAGGATTACAAGCATGGGCCACCACGCCCAACCTACTCTCACACCATTTGGAGTTTCAGTCTTTAAGGTGAGGGACCTAGCAGTGTCTGTCTTTCTTCTCTTCAAAATTTCTCTCTTCTGTGATGTCTTCATTCAGGTTTTCACCCCTTTCCCAGGGCTGGAACGTCTTCTCTTCTTTGTAAGATATAGGAATGTCTCTTCTGTATCGTCTCAAACTTATAACCTGCAGTAAGTTTCTACACTTACACATCCAAAAACTGTTATGTGCCAAAAAATGTATACACAATTTAAGTTATTTTAATCTACGTATTTCTTTGTAAGTCAAATTGAATTATGGTAGCAATGTGTAGCATGATGCTTACTCAAAAGATGGCATTAATCAATAACTGCTAGCCTTATCATGTCACAGGCAGGACAGCCAAAGAATATGGAGGATGCACAGTTGTTTGAAGATGGCAAGACTTTTTAGAAGTGGTATTTGAAATTTGAGACGTTGTGGTAGTACAACAACCATGGAGGCCTGAGTATGGAGGACCTTGAAGGGCATGGTGTACTGGAGAAAACCAGCTACACTGGCAATACTTTGGGAAGAAATTGAAACAGCAAGCACAGGGATACAAGCAGAAACTTTGGTCAAAGTTGCTCAAGCCATCGTTCACAATAATAAGAAGTGTCAGGATGCTTACCACGGCAACCACTTGGAGCATCCTTTGTAATTGCAGAAGTTAAGCATGACTTGTATTCATCTTTTGTTTTTAGTATATATTGACAATTGCAATTTTAATACAGTTTTTTTCCCTTTCTTAAAATGTTTATACATTTTTTTGCCACGCTGTTTATTCTTTTAGATTTTAGACATATGGCTTCCTGTCTCAGGGAAGTCTGGATTATAAGACTGTCTCACTGCTAAGAGAGTCTACTTTGGAGGTCAAAAGGTAGACATTGCTCCTTTCTCTTTGTGATTCTGCCATAATTGTCCAAACCTTCCTGAAGTAATGGGTGCTCTGAGAAAGGGAGGCATTTGTATAGAGTAGAACCTCTGTAAGTTGATCACTTATGGGACTGTAATAAATAAACTGGTCAACATACAGAGATGGTCGACATAAGGAACTGAAACATACATGTGGTGCATGTCCAGTCTGTGAAAATTGGGTGGTCAATGTAGGGAGGTGATCAACTATGGCGGTTCCACTGTATTTCAGAAACACTTTCTCTTTAGATGATTGTAATTATACCTGGCACAGTGCCTGGACAGAGTAGCTGATCAGTGAATAAGATCTCTCTCAATCACTGCAGAGGACTTCAGATAGCATCGGCATGTAGAACCTTTCACCTGATATGAAACCCAGCCAAACAGAATGAGATGTTTTAAAGAATTCCTTTGTAACAGAAAACAAGTTCTGCTTTCAACAATGAAGTCTAGATTTTGTGAAAGGGACCTATTACTGTGGCATCTTCTGGTGAGGCCAGGCTGCTGTGGAACCCCAGGGAAGCTTGGGTTACAGTGGCACATCCCACCTTTCCTTTATTTGACATGCAGCTGCTCATGTGGCGATAGCCTTCTTTACTCCCTGCTACGGCAGCCGGCCTACAGCATTTGTCTCGCTATGAAATTAATCACTCTTTACACGCCTGATTCTAATTCCTGCTTCCTGGAGGCAGAGCCAGCAGGCATCTCCACGTGGCTTCTGGACTCTCCAGCTGGAATTTCTGAAGGACACTGTGAGGCCACTTCCATTTCTGCTGCCTCCTAACCTGCTGCAGCATTCCGGAGTCCACCTCGTGTGTCATGAATGGACAAGCAGGAGCATGCCCCCTGTGAGGGCTCCCCACCTTCACTGGGCACGTGTGTCAACAGAAAGCAGGTGTTCTAAGAAGACTGGATGAGCCGTAGGTGGTGAGGCAGATGCTGGGCTTGGCTCTGGAAGCTCAAACTCAGAACATTGAGCTGAACCATCTGAAGGCTCCTCCAAAGAAACAGGTTGTGCAAATCTCTCTCCCGGTCTCTCTGGGTTCATGCATATTCATAAGGAGAACAACTCCAGGCCGAAGATAATGATTCATGCAGGAAGCGCCATTCTGAACATTATTATCTGTGAGTGACAAATGAATTTCTAATTTAACATGTGTACTGCACAAATAGATCACAAGAACTTTAAAGTCAAAAACATCCTTTGGAGTCATGCAACTTCTGTTGTAATGTAGCATAAAATGACAGGGAAAGGAGGTCTCCCACTGGTGGGCTCTACATAGCAGTTCCCTTCAAAGCAGAGGAGAAATGAAAGGGGGTGAGATTTCAAACACTGCTTGGGTTTACAATAGAAGCCAGTAATAACAACCAAGAATAAAACAACAACAGCAACAACAAAGAGCCAACCACTGGCACAAGCAATACCATTATTTTGAGTTATTACTTGGGGATGAACAGAATCCTCGCTTTTTTTTTCTCCTGCTGACAACAAAAACTGAGTGGAAGCCAGTAGGGTTCATTGGTTGCTCAATAGGAATCAGAGGGCAAGTAACTGTAAGGCAAGACTGAAGAGGAAGTGGTAGGATTGATTTGAGCTGCATTTCAATGCCCGTTTCATGTTGCAATGCTAACTTATAGCATGATAATATGAGAGCTACACAATCTGCCCATCTGCAAAGTTTGGCCACTTCCAGCTTATCGAAGCTGATATGTCAAGTGTAAAATGGCTACTGTCCAGGAATGGCAGCTCTGTTAAGCCTAGACCTTAAGCCGTTTCTTAAAGTTCTATGTTCCCACCATCACTGTTGCCCACCTCCTCAGACCCTTTCATTTTCTTTCTTTTTTTTTTTTT
>NW_003852439.1:3621797-3628474 GCF_000181295.1 Otolemur garnettii
GATGGGCACTTGGGCTTCTTCCATGACCTGGCAATTATGAATTGGGCTGCAATAAACATTCTGATACAAATATCTTTGTTGAAATGTGATTTTTGGTTGCTCAGACCCTTTCCTTTCTGAATGCTAGAATAAATCAATGACCTACTCCCCCATCTCCTTAGCATTCGTTCAAAGCCCACGGGCCCATGGAAACGTCTTGGTCTTTCTTTTACTTCCTTCCTTCCTTCCCCCTCCCTCCCTCTTTTCTTTTCTTTTCTTTTTCTTTCTTTCCTCCCTCCGTCCCTCCCTCTCTCTCTCTTTCTAGCTAATAATGTACTTTTACGTGTTTATAAGTAAACATTCTTATTGTTTTAAAATGTTTGCTAGGCTGAACATTATTAGCTCAAAACATACCAATACTGTGATAAAGCACATTATACTCTCATTACATTCTCTCAACATTCACTGGCAAAAGTTCTAGTATCCCTAATTTGCTGATGAGGAAACTGAGGTTTTGAGAGGTTAAGTGACCAAGTTCACATAGCTTATGACTAACTAGTAGAGACAGAGTGCTAAAAAAAAAATACCAGGTCTACTTAACTTCAGAGACCATTCTTTTATCTCCTAAACACTATAGACTTGATGTTGGAGAGGGATGCCTTTTTAAGGATGCTTGTTCAAATCTCAGCCAAGTGGAACCCTGGTGAAGGACCTCTCTTAGAGCTGAACAGTTATGTCCCCAGGGTTCCTCCTGGGATGAGGTACTGCCAGTGCCTAGAGGGGTATGTCTTCATCTTGGAACCATACCATCTCTGCTTGCTCTGGGAGAAGAGGCTTGCAGTCTCACCACTCCAGCCCAGCAGAAAAACTTCTGCTATTCTTTCAGCAGTCTCAGCTCTGATTGCATCACCTGCCCATAGCTAAACCAATCACTGAGGCTGAGGGGGTGGATGGGGAACTCTGATTGGCCAGGCTGAGTCACATGCTTCCTTTTGGACTTGTGAATGATGTCACTAGTACCTGAGTGCTATGTTGGGCGAGAGTAGAGAAAGGTTGTGATGCCTCTTAGAACAACTAAGGCGTTGTGAGCAGAAGAGAGAAGAGATGCTGCCTGAAGCACTCGTGAAGCCTCCCTGCCTCCCAGTTCTTCTAGGTTATGAGAGTTGTAGGAGACAGAGTGGCTTGTGGAGAGACACAGAAAGGAACAAAGATAAGAAGGAAAGACAGGATTCTTTCACAAAACTTTGGAAATGGAAATACAGAATTAGACAAGAATTAGAAGATTTCCCTTTAATTCTTTGAGAAAGTGAACACTCAGGAGGAAATGTGTTAAAAGCCCAGCCCTGCCTGATTCTGACATCCCTGACCGCAGACTGGTGGTCTTCTGTTCTTGTTCTGCAGCTACCTAGGGGTGTGGGAGGATTCCTTAGGCTTCCTTCCCAGAATGGGGAGTGTAGATCCCCTCGGACATCCTCTCTCTCGTCATTCTTTTTTGAACAAAAGTGTTCCTTTGCTAAACGTTAAACATCATATTAAACATTGCCCTACACTGAGATGTTCTCAAAATTAAAGTCTTCTTGTTTTACCTCTATCTCCCAGGGGCTTGGTGCAGTGCCTGGCACACAGTCAGCACATAAACATATTGAACTTTCAAGGGAAACTAAAAATGATAAATGAAAACCAGGGAAAGACAATAGAATAAATTATGACTGGAATCTTAAATCATTAAATGGAAAGGAAGCTAAGGATTTTGGGGGCACATGGGGAACTGATGATGTCTTTCGTAATGGTATGACCACAGACAGCAGACATCTATTGCTCTTTTCAACTCACATGCAGCTCTAACGGAACAACCTAAATGTTTCTGATGGGCCCCTGATTAGTGGGAATCACTCTTTGAACATTTATCAAGAGCACAAAGATATTTGTGTATTATCTCATTTAACTTTCATAATGGCCCCATGGGGCAGATGCTATTATTATTACGCTCATTTCACCAGTTGGAAGAGACTGAGTAACTTGGCCAACATCATAGGCCTTTAATAGAGCAAGACTAGGGTATAAACCTACCTGATTCCAAGGTCCCAGACCTTAAGCACTTTGCTATTTGATTATTATATGAGAATGCAGCAATGCTGGTCCTGCAAAAGTTCGCATGGTTTAGAGTTCAGGCAACACAGGGAGAAAAATCTTAGATGGCTAGATGGAAGGGATGGAGGGAAGGATTAAAAACCCTTGTGGGAAATGAGTTTGTTTATCAAGGGAAGTAAAAAGACCCTCCAGTAATAAGAGGCACCTTTAGATCTCTTGACAGCCATCAGAGAATGCAGCGACTAGATAGATGTATTTGGGGGTAGATTCAGGTGAAAACTCAAAACATCACACTTTCTCAAGTTGACAGATTTCCATGCAATATGAAAGACAAGCTGTCTGGAACAGGGCTTTTCAAACATTAGTGTGCATAAGTATCACCTGGAGAGCTGGTTCATCCACAGACTTCTCGACCTGCCTCATCCTCCCCCACCCTGCCTCAAAATAGATTCTGATTTGGTACATCTGGGGTGGAGTCTGACCATTTGCATTTCTAATAAGCTTCCAGCTGCCATCAATGATGCTATTACTGAGCCCACACTTTGAGGAGCAATGCTCTAGACTAGGGGGTCAACAAACACTTTCTGGAGAGGGGATTAGGGTGTTTCTCCTTAATGGGCATGATGTAGGGGTGTACAGCACACCTTTTGGGTATGGGGCACAACTATAGATGGATACTATCTAACAGATTCAAATGTTATGACCTGATTGCTTGTATCCTCACATTAACCTGAAAAGTAAAAGGTTTTCTGTAAAGAGCCTGATAGTAAATACTTCAGGCTTCTGGTGCAACTACTTGACTGTTGACTCACTCTTCCATGATAGTGCAAAAGCAGCTATAGACACAGTGTAGATGAATATGTGTTTCAATAAAACTTTATTTATAAAAATGGACAGCTAAGCCCTTCTGCATCAGTGAGCATTCTTAGCTGGTAGCAACAGAAATCACTGGGTAGTTTTTAATAAGATGAAGAATTTATGCGTGCTTTTCTTTGGCAGGCCACCACGGAGTCTATCACCACCACGGCTATTGTCCCGCTAAGAGTTGGTGATGATTTAAGAACACTCAAGTCCTATCTCAGCCAAGTCATCCCTGATGCCCAACCTGATCTTTGATCTCAGTTAGAAGAAAGTAAAGAGGCATATGTCCTGTCTGTGTGCCTGAGTGTGGACTGAGGCACTTGAGTAGCTGTCCTCTAAAGCTGGGTGATGTCTGCACATAAGTTGCAAAGATCTCTGGCAGAGCATTCCCGTCAGAGTGCTCCATCCCTTATGCACCACCCATATCAACAGGATCTGCCCTGTGCTGAAGCTGATAGGGCCAGACAGGTATGCAAAGTGCTGGGAAAGGCTCGGGTCCAATCAGCCAAGTCACCACGTCTGGAACAAGGAGTGTGTGTGATAGAGTCTGACAGAGAGCCAAATTCAAGTTTCCTGAATGCCAGGAAATCCTTATCTCCAAGAAGTGAGGCTTCATCGACTTCATTTAATTGTCACTTTGGGGTCATGGTGGCTGAGTGTTAACATACTCTTGGTTATAAAGTCAAACCTCTTGCTTATGCATTCTCTTGGGTAAGATCTGAGACCTGCTTCATGAGAGAACTGATATTTTTTTTTTTTTTTTAAGACAGAGTCTCACTTTGTTACCCTTGGTAGAGTGCTGTGCCATCACAGCTCACAGCAACCCCCAACTCCTGGGCTTAGGTGATTCTCTTGTCTCAGCCTCCCAAGTAGCTGGGACCACAGGCGCCTGCCACAACACCCAGCTATTTTTTGTTGCAGTTTGGCTGGGGCCGGGTTTGAACCCACCACCCTCGGTATATGGGGCTGACACCCTACTCACTGAGCCACAGGCGCTGCCCAGGAAACCGATGTATTTAATATAGTTTGTCTCCAAGGAACTCCTTGGGCCAGCCTCATTCTACTTATACCCACCAGTAACTTGCCTCTCTTTCTCTCTCTCTTTTACAGTTTTTTTTTTTTTTTGCCTGGGGTCAGGTTTGAACCTGCCACCTCTAGTGGTATATGGGGCCAGCGCCTTACTCCTTGAGCCACAGGCACCACCCTCTCTCTCCCTTTGCTTGCTCATTCTCTCAAGCACATACATGTACATACCAGATTTTTATTAAAGCATATTTGTTGTTTGCACTCATAGAATCTCCAGAGAACCTGGCTTAGAGGTCCTGGATTCAGGGGCACCACTGAAGTTCCACTGCAGCCCTGTGCTGGCCAAGCACCCACTAGCAGCTGGCACTGGGCACGGGATGCTATTGCCAGGACCTCTGCCTTTTTTGTCTCTGGAAGCCGATCACTCCTGTGGCTCGTCTCTCCAGGTGGATTTCTTGTGGCAATTAGTGTTCATTTAAAACTCTCATCCAGGCATGGCTGAACACTGGAGCCTGTGCCTTGTGCCTCTGCCCTTTCTGGAAAAACCACTGGCAGAGAAAGTTTTAAGCTTCTGCCATGGAGTGGAGAAATCTCCAAACAAAGGCAAGATGTGCATAGGAGCACAGTGGTCAGAGAGAATTTTAGAATGCCTGCTATACCTCTGAGGCCAGCTTTGTGAAATTTGATTCAGTGCGTCAGGGTTCAGATCCAGGGTTTAGTCTGCTTTTGTTCCCCCTCTTTCCAAATTAACTTCAAGTTTCTACCCAGACCTTCCATGCTCTTGATCCCTCACCACATACACACCCACCACTTAGCCTCATTCCCCTCCCCCAACCTCCCAGAAAAGGTTTAGCTTATTTGCAAAAGTGCAATCCAAATTATTGCCAATGCTAAATGCGCTTTTCTCTTTCTTAGAGACAAGGGGTCCTCTAGTTTTTCAGAACACACAGCAGGAAGCAAAAAGAAAATGTTGAAGGTCAGCATAGCTTTTGCCAGTACTGCCAGTACAGAAGCTGTATGTTATGAGTCAAGCACCTCATAACACAAAGTGAACTTTAGCGTGTCTAAGAATCAAAATTGAAAACAAATTGGTTTAAATTGCAGCAAGACAGGTTTCTGGTTTTCAGGCTTGTGGCAACACAGAATTCCTCTCCTGGAGGTCTTTAGGGAATTGGCTGGATCCACCAAATTGGCCAGCGTAATTATGTCATCCGTGGGTGTGGAAATAGAGAACTAGATTAAATGGCTTTTACATGTTCCTGCTAGCCTCGCTTGAATACTGTTAGCGTGCAATACCGACATATAAGGGATGACAGTGCAAAGCTAAACATTCCGTGAGGGCAGGCTCACAAGTATGTGCCTGTCTGGCGTCAGCTGGAAGTAGGAACAAAGGGCTGACTCTTGGTTTGGGTTGACTGTTGCCTATTATTCCCACTCCAACCCAAGCAAGTTTGCGATTGCTGGAGACACTGAAATTGTCAAAGAGAAGTTAGGGAGTGTGCTCATATTTTCTCTGACTCTTATTTAAACATTGGCAACTTTTCTGAGACTATAAATATGACTGGGGCCCAGCCATTTCTCTCTTTGTAGTCTGTGAAAATTAACTCAGTCCACAGGGGCTGCAATCACCGCCAAAACCCCCAAGTATGGGCTCTTCCTCCACACTGACAAAAATAACAGTTAATTAGGCTGCAACACCCAAAGGAAAGTGAACTCACACCACCAATCGCAGGGCGGCATGCAAAATGTTGCCATGACAACTGGCACTTACAGCTCTTCAATTTTAATATATCCAAAGCTAAGGATAATTTCCCAATGAGAATATAGGAGGGTGGATTTCTCCCCACCTTATTCTTTCTGCCAGTCTTTTGCCAGTAGTGCCAGTACAGAAGCTATTCTTGTGGCAACAGGTTTAAAAGGACGAGAAGCCTTGTGAAGGTATCTGACACCTGGCTTGGTACTCCTGAAAATGCTGTGTGCTTTTGGAGGCCCAGGGGAGCATGGCACAGTAGTCTTGCAGTTTAGGCTCTGAACAGAGCTCGGAGGAGGTGGAGTGTGAGCTTTGAACCTTTGCCCTCAGCTGCAGGTAAATTTTCTGTTTTCATAAGAATCCTTCCTTCCTCCCTCTCTCCCACCTTCTTTTGCTCCCTCCCATCTTCCTTTCCTCCTTCCCGTTTTCCTTTCTCTCCCTTCCTCCCATCTTCCTTTTCCTCCCTCCCTCCCATCTTCCTTTCTCTCCCTCCCTCCCATCTTCCTTTCCTCCTCCCATATTCCTTTCTCTCCCTCCCTCCCATCTTCCTTTCCCTCCCATCTTCTTTTCCTCCCTCCCACCTTCCTTTCTCTCCCTCCCTCTCATCTTCCTTTCCTCCCTCCCATCTTCCTTTCTCTCCCTCCCTCCCATCTTCCTTTCTCTCCTTCCCTCTCATCTTCCTTTCCTCTCTCCCTCCCATCTTCCTTTCCCTCCCATCTTCCTTTCCTCTCTCCCTCCCATCTTCCTTTCCCTCCCATCTTCTTTTCCTCCCTCCCACCTTCCTTTCTCTCCCTCCCTCTCATCTTCCTTTCCTCCCTCTCATCTTCCTTTCTCTCCCTCCCTCTCATCTTCCTTTCCTCCCTCCCATCTTCCTTTCTCTCCCTCCCTCTCATCTTCCTTTCCTCCCTCCCATCTTCCTTTTCCTCCCTCTCTCCCATCTTCCTTTCCTCCCTCCCTCCCATCTTCCTTT
>NW_003852439.1:3629657-3630878 GCF_000181295.1 Otolemur garnettii
CCTCCCATCTTCCTTTCTCTCCCTCCCTCTCATCTTCCTTTCCTCCCTCCCATCATTTTTCCCTCTTTCTCTCCCACTCTCTCATCTTCCTCCCCTCCCTCTCTCCCATCTTCCCTACCACCCCTATCTTCCTTCCTTCCTTCTCTCTTTTTCTCTCTCTCTTCCATCTTCCCTCCCTCTTTCCCTTTCTTTCTCCCAGCTTCCTTCCCTTTCTCCCTCTACTATTTCTTCCCTCTCTTACTTTTTTCCTTCCTTCTTTCCAATTTTCTACCTTCCCTCCCTTCCTTCTTGTTCTGTTGCGTGCTTACTATGTATCAGGCACCATCTCATTCATTCCTCATGACTACATTGTGAAATAAGTATTCTTCTTATTATTATTATTGAGACAGAGTCTCTCTTTGTTGCCCTTGGTAGAGTGCTGTGGCATCATAGTTCACAGCAACCTCAAACTCTTGAGCTCAAGTGATTTTCTTGCCTCAGCCTCCCAAGTAGCAGGGGCTACAGGCACCTGCCACAACTCTCAGCTATTTTTAGAGATTGTGCCTCGCTCTGGCTCAGGCTAGTCTTGAACCTGTAAGCTCAGGCAATCCACCCTCCTTGACCTCCCAGAGTGCTAGGATTACAGGTGTGAGCCACTGTGCCCAGCTGATAAGTATTGTTTTTATGTTACAGACGAGGACATGAGATTAAGAGAGGTTGAATACCCTAATCACTCTATAGGTTTCAGAGTTTGTCAGAATTCATAACCTTGGGACCTTGTGTTTGCTGTCTTCTCTGTATTACTAATACTTACTCTGTATACATGAAAATAGACATATTCAGGATGACCATCATTGCCATCACCATCATGTGTCCACCATTTCTGCATAACAAACATCATAAAATCTCAGTGGCATATGATAATAAGCAGCTACTTTGCTCCAGGACAGGATGACTTTGGCCCTTGTGTGTTTATTCCCAGGCTCAGGCTGAAGAGAAACAGCTACCCAGAGGCAGCTCTTCTCATGGTGATGGCAGAGTCACTGGGGGATGTGTCTAACTACACACGTGCATTTTAAATCTGTCATATCTGCTAATATTCCATTGGCTGAACTAGTCACATGGTGGAGTCCAAGTGAAGGAGTGGGAAAGTGTACATTTTTTCTTTTCTTTTCTTCTTTCTTTTTGGTGGAAGGAATTGTAAAGTTTTATAGCAAGGGTATAGATATAAAGAGGGGTGAA
>NW_003852439.1:3630949-3634266 GCF_000181295.1 Otolemur garnettii
AAGTGACCTTTTGACAAAGCTCTTCAAAGAGGAGGATAGCTAGCCATTTGATGTAAGCAAAATAAGAATAATTACTATTATTGAGCACACACTATGTTCCAGGCACCACATTGGTGTTACATCAGTGAGCAAAACATACCATCTCTAAATAATTTACTGGGAACCCTAATGCCCCCCCCCCGTTAGACATTGGGAAGACAAATTCTAAAACATGCCAAAACCATCCCAAATACTGAGGTATAGACGAGTGATTCTCAAATGTGGGTGTGAGTCAAAATCACCTGGGGGAACTTGTTAAAAATGCAGATTTCTCACACCCTACCTCGAGTAGATCCCAGATCTTGGGTGGTGCCCAGGAGTCTGCATTTGTGACCAGCCCCTGTGTGGATCTGATTCTTAGGTAATCTGACCCTCAGCTCATCCCATTGAGAACTGTGCCCACAACTACAGTTAAACTGCAGGAAAAGAAAGGGCAAAACAGCCACAACATTACCCCTTGGGCACTACCCCTTGATCAAGGCTTCCTATAAGTCTCTTGAATTCTCCAGCTCTCCATCTCCCCCTGCCCCCAGCTATGCCAGTGAACTAGGAAGCTGGAGCTACATGTGATAAGGAAAGACATAGGTCACCTCTTCCTGTTCAGAGAGGTTTAGAGAGATGTAGGGATCCATAGGCCAGGCGTGGGGCTCAGGCCTGTAATCCTAGCACTCTGGGAGGCCAAGGCAGGAGGAAGACTTGAGCCCAGGATTGGGAGACCAACCTGTGTGACATCCCATCTCAACAAAAAATAGAAAAACTAGCTGGGTATCTGTAGTCCCAGCTACTCCAGAGACTGAGATAAGAAGCTTGCTTGAGCCCAAGAGTTTGAGGTTGCTGTGAACTACGAAGATGCCACAGCACTCTGCCCAGGTGAAGGAGAGCAACTGTGTCTCAAGGCACACAAATGAACTAAAAACCAAAACTGCTCGGTTCAGAATTGTACATTCCAATGTACATAAATTTTACCTTGTATGCATGCCAGTTGTGGAGAGTGTGGGGCTGTTTTCGCGTCTTTCCATGAGGGTGGCAGCATACTGGTTGAAGCTGGGAAGTGAATACCTGGTTTCATTATATTATCATTTACCTCTGCATATGTTTCAAGTGCTCTGCAATAAAAAATTCTTTCAAGCACATCATATATTGGTTAATCGCAGCTTAAAAAATGCTTCTGATAACCAAAGTTCGGTATAATTCGTGTCTTCTGATTTACTCTGCATTTTACTTTATGCATGTAAAAATCCACTTTTTCTGAGATGGTTGTCTGTCAGATGCTTCACCAGACAACTGAAAGTTTCCTGGTCACTAAAATATTTAAGCTCCTTTCTCTCATCACGCTTTCCCCGGCATGAGGTTTCAGCTTGTTTCAGAATCACAGCCCTGCATGTTTGCAGAGAGCTTCACGGTACATAAAGTATTTTTTTCTCTCATCTTCACACTCCATCTCCACAGCCATGGGGACCCACAGATGAGGTTCCCAGACTGAAGAGCAGGTATCTACTAGTTGTTCTTTTGGTAGGTGAAGCATTTATCAGAAATTGTGACAATTTTAGTTATCTGAACCAAATAAGTGCTCTAAACCTAGTAAGTGAGGGGTGGGCAGTTTTACTTTGGGAATGATCTAAAAAACAGGAAAGTGGACTAACTTCTTAAAAATAAAAACTATTTCTGTGCATGCTCTAAATGTCTACATCTATAAACTTCCAAATATTGAAAACAGTTTTGTTTTTGTTTTTGTTTTTTTTGCTCAGAACAAATTTCCTACTTCTATAGGAAAAATCTGGAATTATGAAATATACTGAAAATGCAGGATTATTTCTTTTAGATTCAACAGTCCTACTAAGGTAACAGAATGTTGTCTCATACAGATGATTAGAAGACCTACTTTATTGAATAGATGAAGATGAAAAGCATTGGATTTGACAGTTGAACTATAAGGTGCTCTAAGAAAAAGTTTATTGAAAGTATTCCCTTGTTGGCTGGGCAGAGTGGCTCATGCCTATAATCCTAGTACTCTGGGAGGCTGAGGCAAAGGGATCACTTGAGTTTAGGAGATTGAGACCAGTCTGAGCAAGAGCAAGACCCTGTCTCTACTAAAAAGAGAAAGAAAAAACTTGCCAGGTGTGGTGGTGCCTGCCTGTAGCCCCAACTACTCAGGAGGCTCAGGCAGGAGGATCACTCAAGCCCAAGAGTTTGAGGTTGCTGTGGATTATGATGATGCTATGGCACTCTACTCAGGGTGACAGAGTGAGACTCTGTCACCCCCCCCCAAAAAAAAAACAACAGCAACAACAAAAGGAACTTCCTTGCAATTTGCTTACATAATCCTGAAACTTGATGAGAATATGCATTTCCCTTTATTTCATAGAGCCTTGTTTAGCACAACACCTGGCACTGGACATGCTCAAGGAGTATTGAGTGAATGAATGAACGAATGGGAATTTTTGGAAGAACAAACCCTAGTTGTGGAATAACTCAGATGGTTCAGAGAGTCAGAATCTGAGTTTTCCCCTCTCTGTAGGCAGCTCTGCAGATAGGGGTGGAGCAGATTTGGAATAAACAGAAAAGCAGTTGAAAAGGCCATCCTAGTTGCAGGGATGCCTTGGCACCGTGTGATTATTTGTTTTCTCTAATACAATGTGAAAAGTGCTAATGAGATTAGCCTTTTGTGATGAATGCTAATATGATATGAAAACAAATGCTAATATGCAATGTGAAATTGCTAACAAAGGAGAAAATTGCTAATAAAATTCAATGGACCTCAATGACAAATGCTTTGCACATCTCCCTCATCTGGCCAGGGCTGCCACACAGCACAGGAATGAAAAGTGAACTGAGGAGAAATCCCAGCCTAGAGGCTACCTGAGGATTGGGGGAATTCATTCACATTCTCTAAAATTACCTCTGTGTGGATGGAGATGGGAGAGAAGGCAGGACACACAGAAACATACCCACGTGGGCTCCAAGTGCCTGGAAGGTGCAAGGAAGGTGAAACATGCCCCTTTCTACATTCGTAGCAGGCCTTTGAGCTTTTCTAGAATTCTCTCCTATCTTTTTTGCTGGTCAGCCTTACTACAACCTCAGGCAGACACAGATCCTCAATCACCCAAATTGTAAAGCAGCCACGGAGAGAAGGGACTGGCCTATGTCACCAAAATAGCAGAGTGGAACTAGACACCGAGTTCTGGGTTTTTCCTTCCAACTCTCCACTCCCATCACTGCTCCCTCCATCTCCTCCCCTTCCATGTCCCTTTCTCCCTCCTCTGTCTCCATCTACTCCC
>NW_003852439.1:3634309-3668274 GCF_000181295.1 Otolemur garnettii
GTGCCCTACCCCTTTGAGCCACAGGCACCACCCCTCCATCTACTCCCTTTCTTTTCTTTCTCCCTCTGTGTGTTTCGATCTTCTCTACCCATGTTTCCTCCCTCCCTTCTTCCCCCCCTTTTCCTACTCCTTCTCTGGGTTTGGGAGCAGCGTTCATTTTGGAATGAAAGAGTGAAAACTTGGCTCACCTACTCATGCATTCCATGAAGACACATGACTCAATTTCCCCATCCATACAATGGGTCTCCTCAAAGACTAGCTGTGACCAGTCATCACGAGCTTGTAACATATAGTTGCGACTATTCCAATGTGAGCATATGTGATGAACGACACTGTGAGCATATGTGACAAACGATATTAAAAATGGAAAGGTAGTGTATTAAATGGGTGATTTTTGTTGTTTTCACAATCTTCTTCAATAATATTTGGTGGCACTTTATGGTTCTCACCCTTTTCAGGCCCAACCGCCCTCTTTTTATAACTAATATTTTCTAACATCCTGTTTACTATCTGGAAATGAAATTCACATTGTATTACTCACATAGTTGCATAATTTCATAAAAAATTTAATACCAAGGAGAGTGGACGGAAGTAATTTATATCAAATAATCTGTATTTCAACATACCCATTATTGAAAATGCATGTTATCTTTGGCCTTGAACACTGAAGACATGGCGATGCAGGCAGATGCACCTGTATTGACCATCACTGCCTACAGACGCCCATGGATACAGGTGTGTTTTACTGATGGCTGTAGAAGCATATGTGACATTGCCGTCAGTGATGGGGTTTTTTAAATTGATGAGCAACTGCTGGCCAAGTACAAAATCAAACTTATATTTTAATTCCTGACCTAGAAGTTTCAGTGTAAACAAAGGCTGTGCCAAAAAACCCTTTGTGTTTAAAAATAATCTATTAAGACTTAAGTTATGGCCTGACATGGGGTCTATCCTGGAAATGTCCCAGGGCACTGAGAAGAATGTGTTTGCTATTGTCTGAGAAAGTGCTCTGTCCCTGGACTCAAAGTATGTGTCTGCCAGATCTAGTTCGTTTATTGTGCTATTTAAGTCCTTTATTTTCTCACGTATCTATCCGTTATTGAACATGAGATACTGAACTCTCAACAATTATTGTAGAAGTGTATTTCTCTGTTCAGTTATATAATTTTTGCTTTGTAAAAAAAAAAAAAAAAAAACCCCAAAACCCCTTTGTGTTTATAGGAAACGTAGAGTATTTTTCATCCATCTGAGTGCCCAGGGGGACATTAGAAAGTTAAACAGACTTTGTATGGACCTGATGCTCTAAATGTTCCTACCACATTGTCCCCAGGCAATCTCACATGCTGCAAAAATGCCTCCAGGGAGAGGGGGTCTCTTCTGCCGACACTGCAGATATATTTTTAAAATAATAAAAGTAATAATAATAGAGCAAATAAAGAGAAAGCCATCCACTGCTTTAGGTGGTCTTTGACGTTACCTGGGTTTCTCTATCTTTCTCACTTTCTCTCTCTCTCTTTCTCTCTCATTGAGGCTGAAAGCAGGCTAAGATAGTGGCAGTGATCTCACATTTAGAAAATTGAAAGGGAACCCATTTTTTTTTAATCTAACCTGACAGATTCAACATGTCTCTCCTGTCACATTCCTGTCTGTCCTCAGAGTCATTGAACAAAATCTTTCCACGGATCCATGTTATTGCTAATAGGATTTGTCTCAGAGTAAGTATTGAGCTTCCCCTTTTTCTCCGAGACCATGGTGGATATTCTCTCCTCCCCTGAACCAAACTTTCAATGTACTTCAGATAATAAAATAATTCCCTTCTGGATGGTGGGGAAAAACATAGCTCCTGGAAGAAATGATGGTGCCATCATAAAAGGCTGGACTGGTCAGGACCAGTTTGAATGAAAGCCAGCCATGCCTGAAGTGAGACTGGCAGTTGGATTTGCCATAGGCAGTCCCATCTGGGCAAAGCTGACATTCCAGGACACTGGGTCTCTCCAGGGACAAACAAGCTTTGTCATATGCAATAGGCCTGTGGATATCTTTTCTGGTATTAATGTGTCTGCTTTGGGATTGAGAAATTTTAGTAGGGGTTGGGATTTCAAAGGGAAAGCATTTGGCTCAAGTTGAGAATTTATGGTTCTGAAAAAAAAAAAAAAGGCTTTCTATTCAGTCTTGTGATCAAGCCCTGTTCTAAAGGAGGCTGAATCTCTCCTTCCAATCCCCTTTCTTGAACTGTCTTCTAAGGTCCTTCTAATTCCTCATTCAAGACTTTGGACTAAGTATCTAGTTCTTTAGGGTTTGAAAGGAAGGTACAATCATGGGCATTTCTGTCACCTCAACCTTCTCTAAAATATTGTCTTGCAATAATTCCCTCTGATTAGTTTCAACCACTAATGTGTTTATTAGAGGTAATCCCTCATTTCAAAGCAAAAATCTTAGATCTGAGTGAAACAAGTTTGCCTTTATTCCTTCCATAAAATGCTTCTCTATTTCCTCTAGGATTTGATGTAACATGAGTCCTGGTACTCATCCTCGAACTTTAGCTAAATCACTTGTGCAAAAATCATCTACCATCTCTGATCTTTTTCTTTACCTATACCTTAGAGGTCATAATAGTACATAGCACAACCCTTACAGGGTTGTGGTGAGGATTGAATTAAGATTCAGGTGCATAGTGCTAATGGCAGTGGCCGGCTCTTTGCAAACCCTTGATAAGCTGTCACCACTAGCTTCTTGTTCAGTCTGTGTAGGAATTCCCCTCTTTGCCCTCTTCACTCAACTCTTGTTCTTTATACATCCCAAAGTTGCTCCAGCTGAAATTTAGTACATAGTATTCTTTCCTTTCTCTCAAGCTCTCATCTAAGCATTGGGAAATCCAATGAGCTGTACCCCCAAACCATGCCTAAATCCACGTTTCCTTATCTCTATCCCTAGTACCCACTTTCATCCTCTACCTCCCCTTATCCTGGCTGTGTCAATAACATCCTAAATGACCCTTCTGCTTTGACTCATGGCCTTTAAAAATCCATCTCAGCAGCCAGAGTCATCTTTTGAAAAATTGACTCATACCACTTCTTTGCTTAAAACTCTCCATAGTTTTCCGTGCTTCTTAGAATTAAATTTACACTCTGTACTCATGATTCCGTGGCTCCACACGATCAGACCTCTGCCTCTATCTACAGTCTCATCTTCTGCTATTCCTTCTGTTCAGCATGTTCCTGCTACACTGTTCCTCCAACAGGGCAAACTCACTCCTCCCTCCAAACTCTGCATGTAGGTCCTCTCAGCCCAGGATGTGCTTTGTCTGGGTCTTGCAAAGGTTGACTTCTTTTCATACTCAGCCTCAGCAGTGTTATCACCTCTGAGGATAGGCATTCCCAGACCACCTGGTCAAATGTATGTGGCCTATCACTCTGTGGTTGTTTATGTGATTTAGAATAATCTAGAATACTTATAGGAACCAGGGGGGACTCTATAACACTTAAACCAAGACACTAGGTTTAAAGCAAAATAGTCTTAGATAAACTGAGATGCATGGTGACCTTTCCTGTTCATTATTCACACCTTCTGTGTCACATCATCATGCTTTATTATCTTTATAGCCCTTGTCATAATCTGACATTTTTTTTACATTTTAAAAACATTTTATTTTATATATTTTTTAAATTTCAGATTAATATGGGTGTACATATGATTAGGTTACACAGTTGACTTTTGTAATGTTAAAGTCTGAGTTGTAGATGTCACCCAGGAATTGTGGAATATGCTCACGCAATGTACAGGTTAGGCAGGAATTAGGTGTTAATTATTCTACTAGTTCCAATTTAGTACTGTGTATATGTGATGTTTGTTTTTATCCTTTTTTTGTTGTTGTTGTTGATATTTGCAAGGTATGTTTCTGACAAAGGTTTGATAACCAGAATCCACAGAAAACTTAAACTTATCAATAAGAAAAGAACAAATGATCCCATTTCATTGTGGGCAAGAGATTTGAACAGAAGCTTCTCTGAAGAAGACAGGCGCATGGTCTACAGACATGTTTGTTTTTCTGTTCTTGTGAAAATTCACTTAGGAGAATGGTCTCCACTTCTATCCAGGTTGTCACAAAAGATACAAAATCTCCATCATTTTTTTGGTAAATAATATTCCACAGTATACATGTACTACAGGTGGTTAATCCTTTCATGTATCCATGGGTACTTGGATCGTTTCCATAGCTTTGTGATTGTAAATTGTGCTGCTATGAACATTCAAGTGCTAATGTCTTTATGATAAAATGTCTGGGTTTTTTTTCTTTGGGGTAAATACCTGGTAGTAGAATTAGAGGATCAAATGGTAGGTGTACTTTTAATTCTTTGAGGACTCTCCATAGTATTTTCCATAGAGGTTGTACTAGTTTGCAGTCTCGTATATTTATCCCTTTTGGCTTAATGTAAACTTCAAGAGGATGAGGATTTTGTTAAGAGGACAAGGAAGGTTTACCGTTGCAGCCTCATTCCTCTGAATATTGTTTAGTACATAGTAGGTACACATTAAATAAAATGTGTAAATGTAAGGCGCTTCAATTGCCATGGTCAGGTAGCTGTGGATATGTTATCCTGGCTTAAATTCTTTTTTCATTTTGGACAATGAATCATAAAACCTGCCTTTCTGTGCTGATCAGGAATCATGGTCTTCTCTAAATCTGAAGGTTCCAACCCAATCTGGTTTAAGGCCTTGTTTCTCAGAAGTCACTCAGTTCACTTCAGTGACTTCCCCACCCCAACATTTGAATTAGCTTTAATAAGCACAGACTAGGAAATAGCTCCAGGAATGAGAGATACTTATTCAACCTGTTTAGAAGATGTCATAGTTTCCCAGCATTTGGTGCCATAAAATAAATGCTCTTCCAGCTTATTGACTGGAAAGGCCAGAAAAGCAATGTTGGGTATAATACCACAGGATCATTGTATTAATTAGTGTGGGTACTGATTTGTGTAAAATCTGGTTATTGTGGAGTGGGGATAGAATTGCATGTTAATTAATATTTAAGTCCTATGGAAATGGCATTAAAGGAAGAGCCTTCCTGACCATTTGGTTCCTCCACACCCCATCCCTCATGAGACAGGATTTCTTGGGGGCCCAAACAGAAATCCCCTTATCGCACACAGCACAGATTGCAGACTGGGCTTGCACTTGCACTATTTGCATTTCTATAAAGAAAGGGTCTGGTATTATGTAACTGCGTGTGGGTTTTGAGGACTTCCAATGGGCCTCCCTTTGTACAGTCTCTTAGCAACCAATTCAAGTTTGTAAGCTGAAACAAAGAGGTTCAAGTCCATCACTCCTCTAGCACATTCCTCTGAGTCTGGCCTGCCTATGAGAGAGCCAGCCTGGGGGATCCATGCCTTTTCTTCCTTGCCAATGTTCAACAATCCTTGTTCAATCATTATTTCACCTGGGAAGAAAAAAAGAATCAGAGGGTGGGAAGATAAGTTAGAGACCAGCTGCATTCTGTCTCTAGAACTTCAGCTGAATCCAGGTAAAGTCTCCCAAGGAACTGATGTGAATTCATCCATTCTTAAAAGAGACAATATTGCTTGGGGGTCCAGAGTATTCTTTAGGATCAGTAGGAATCCTGGCTGTGGCCCTTACTAGCTATGTGCCTCTGGACACATTTCACTGTGGGCTTCAGTGTCTTTATTTTGTCATGCAAGAACAAGAATTGAACATTCCTTACTGGTTTGCTGAGAGCATTAAGGCATATTATCAATTTAACAAATATTTATCCAGGGTTAGGGTTGCCTCATGTGTATATGGAGCTATCCTTGGTTCTGAAGGCACTGAAGTAAATGAAACAGACAAAAATGCTTGTCCATACCTGGAAGGAGATAATGAAGTTAGTGGTGTGAATGACAGCATCGGGAAAGATCTCCCTGAGAATGTAACCATTAAACTAGACTTGAAACAACCCCAAGTAAAGGCCTTAACACGGGGCGCAAAGGTTGTAAATGCTAAGTGCATGTTAGCTATATTTTTATTTAACTTGTTAATGTTAAATAACACCCATTCATCTACATATGCATTTAGTAATTTAATGACTAACTCCCTGTCACTTATTTATCCATCTTTGCATCTGATATTTTCTGAATGATGTAGATGAGAATGACATGATTTCCATATCCAGTATCGAGTGTCATAGTAAAGGTAGATATAGGTAAGATTTACAGTAAAGTGGCTTACCCTCAGCACTGCTGACACTTTTGGACGTATAATCCTTCCTGTGTGTAGGAGGGGGCCATCCTGTAAATGGTGGGATGTTGAACAGCATCCCTGGCTTCTACCCACTAGATTTCTGTAGCATTCCCTAGGTCCGAAAACAAAATGTGTCTCCAGATATTACCAAATGTTCCCTGCGAGGCAAAATTGCCCCCAGTTGAAAACCCCAAGTTTATAGGAACACCTTCCTCCGGAAGGAAAATTAATCTACTGCGTTTCTGTAGAAAGGAAATGAATCCAGAACTTTAATTTCAGTGGCAGCAGCAGCAATTTCAGACGTTTTGTTTCCTAGAGGTATATTTTCTTGTGCCGGAAAGCAGGAGGGACTTGGGGATTATTTGAAATTGAAAATAGATTCTTACCCCACAGGAACTCTTTTCATCACCTCTGAGAATTGTGGTTTATTCAAAAGACATCTCCAAGGCTCACTGAAGAAGTAGTTACAACAAAGAAATCTCCACTAACCTAGAATGCAGGCTCAGGCGTGGTGCCTTTGGGATCCTGCCTTGATTTTATTGATGACCCCACAACTACAAAGTTCAGTCCAAGATTCCTCAGTGGAGTGATAATAGTGAGACTTTCACTGTAAGGAATTCTGAGATCAGCCACAACATTAGTTGATCCCCTGAAAAAAGGCACATGCCTTGTTAGGATATCACACTGAGGCCAGAGTGGTCATCTCCACCTCAGAGCACCTGTCAAGGTCAGCTCCTGAATACAAGCAGCATTCCTCAGCTTCCCTGGGTCCTCTCTGCCCTGTTTGTGTCCATTCCTAGAGACATCTGAGTTGCAGGCAGATTGTCTGAGAACCCTGCATTGTCTGAAGTGGCTCTGGAATCTTACCATTTCTCTTTATTCCCTCTGTATCTCCTTTCCCCTTTTCCCATCTGGTCACACTATCATCAAGTTCCACTTGGACTATCATTATAGCTTAATAACTATTCACCTCAGATCTATTCTTGATTTCGTCCATCCATTGTCTGCCCAGCAGAGACTACATACTTCCCATTAAATGTAGGCTTAAATGTAAACTCTTGGCTGTGGCCTCAGGGCTGTGCACGGTCTGTCCTTCTCTCCAACTTCAACTCACCAGCTCTCCCTTTGTGCACACTCATCCCACCAGCCTTCTTTAGTTCCTTCACACTTTAAAATACAAGTATGATTATGCTGCCCCCTTCCAGGCCCTACCCCAGTCCTTATACATTTTCTCTGGTGGCTACTTATTCTGAGGGTGAGGATCCTAACAGAGCCTCCAAGTGTCCATCACGGTCTGGATCCCGCCTACCACTGTGACATCATCTCCCACGATCTCCACCTCTGCTGTCCAAGACATGTCCCCTCTGTCCTCTATGTGTGCAGGCTCTGCCCACCATAGAACTTTTGCTCACTTTGTTGCCTCACTCTAGAAACTCTTCACTTCCCTTGTGCTGGATTTACCTTGCTTATATATAAAGGTCAGAGTCAGCTTCCTTTTACTGTGCAGGCTTCTCATCTCCCCGACAACTTCCCGTTTCCTTATTATCCATTCTCACAGCATTATGTCCTCTCATTCCCTGGTTCCTAGTTGCAATTTTACATTTATTTACACACTTACTATACTAATAGTTGCCATCTATCTATACCAGAATCTAAGCTTTATAAAGAATGGGATCTATGGTTTGTTGCCTTTGGAGCATAATATTCAGTGTCTAGTACATAGTAGGTGCTCAGTAAGTATTAGTTGGGGGCACTGGATAAATAGTGCTCCAGTCACCTCTCAATTACAAAGCCCCACGTTTGGAGGATGAGGCCAAGCTGAGCATTTCTAGAGCTACAGGGGGTGGGGGATGGGTAGACAAGGAGACCCATCAGGGAATTTGTAATTGGTGAGTCATGATGACAGGTCAAAGCATCAGGAGACTGTAATTACTTCAATTTCTCTTATCCCTTCTTGTTTGTACATTCCTCTTACATTCTATGTTATAAGCAATTGAAGATAAAGGTTACTTGTGGCAGATTCTTTCAAGTTACTCTCATGGAACTCAGTATCACTCCCACAGACCTTCAAAAATGAGGGATAGGTCTTCTACTTTTATTTCTAAAATTAATTTTAGTTAGCACCTAGCTCAGGGCTTGGCACACAGTAGGAGCCCAAAAAAGCTACACTGAATGAATAGATGCTTGCATTATGGATTTAATATCTATCTTATCAACTAAGCTGAGGTTCATTGCAGTAGTTCTCAACCTTCCTAAAGCAGCAACACTTTAATACAGTTCCTCATGTGGTGCTGACCCCCAACCATAAAATTATTTTCATTGTTACTTCATAATTGTAATTTTGCTACTGTTATGAATCGTAATGTAAATATCTGATATGCAGGATGTATTTTCATTATTACAAAGGGGTCGTGACCCACAGGTTGAGAACTGCGGATTTAAAGGGATTGGTCAAGGACAGTGAAGGCGGAGAATGGTTATTTATTAGTAGCACATGGTATATTGAAACTTTTTATGAAGCATAGGATGAAAAGAGGCTGAACTGTTTCTTTTTAGGCTAACATTTATTAACAATACACTTTTTTGCCAGGCCTTGTAATAAATACTTCACATGCATTATCTTCTTAACATCAAGAAGTTAATTTGTAGATGCTGTTAATTTGTAGATGAGAAGACCAAGGCTTGGAAATATCATTTAATCAGCCCAGTATTCAAACTTAGTCTGATTTTACAATTCATGGGCTTGGCCAGTTGGCTGCAAGGACTCCTTCACCAACTTTGGGTTCGTAAGTGAGTCAGCCAACACCTTTTGCATTCATATCCTCACTCACCAGTTGGAAGATTCCATTTCTACTCAAATTTCAAGGCTGAATCAAAGACTATGTGTTCATGGACAGAGCCAACAGGGGTGCCACAATTAATTCACTGAAGTTTGGCTCTGCAAAGCCTGAAAGTGCCTGTTACGTGACCTCCACTTCTCAGGCCTGTGACGTTAAGACAGTGGTGTGCGTGTAAGCTGACCTCAAATTGCTACCTGCTTTCCAATCCCCACTGAAAGGGCCTCTTACACCGTAACAGGCTAAGAAGCCAGAAGAGGTACTTTATTCCTGTTTCTAGTCATTTCCTCTCCTCTGTGAACTTCTGTGTCTGCTTGTCCAATTTCATGAAAATTGGATTAACGAACATTAATTCATGCTGACTCAGCTAGTTTGAAAGGGATCATGTCAGAGGGAAGAAGAGCCCACCAGTGTCATGGCTGAGTCTCAGATCTACTGATAATTAGCATGGAAGCCATTAGCATAGGTTACTTGTGGCAGATTCTTTCAAGCTACTCTTATGGAGGATAGTTTCACTACCACAGACCTCTAAAAGGAGGAGGGATAGGTCCACTAGAACAAGGGGAAGATACATGTAAATGATTTGATCAAGATGTTCACTTCTGCATAGCAAAGAGCACAGTAAGTAAAGCAAGCAGACAGCCCTCAGAATGGGAGAAGATATTTGCTGGTTATGTCACTGACAAAGGTTTAATAACCAGAATCCACAGAGAACTCAAACTTATTAGTAAGAAAAGAACAAGTGATCACATCTAAGGGTGAGCAAGAGACCCCTTAAGATGTCTCTGAAGAAGACAGGCACATGGCCTATAGATATATGAAAAAATGCTCATCATCCTTAATCATCAGAGAAATGCAAATCAAAACTACTTTGAAATATCATCTAACTCCAGTAAGATTAGCCCATATCACAAAATCCCAAAACCAGAGATGCTGGCGTGGATGTGGAGAAAGGGAACACTGCTACACTGCTGGTGGGATTGCAAACTAATACGTTCCTTTTGGAAAGACGTCTGGAGAACACTTAGAGAACTAAAAATAGACCTGCCATTTGATCCTACAATTCCTTTATTAGGTATATATCCAGAAGACCAAAAATCACACTACAACAAAGATATTTGTACCAGAATGTTTATTGCAGCCCAATTCACAATTTCTAGATCATGGAAGAAGCCCAAGTGCCCATCCACCCACAGATGGATCAATATACTGTGGTATAGGTATACCATGGAATACTATGCAGCCCTAAAGAAGGATGGAGACTTTACCTCCTTCATGTTTACATGGATGGAGCTGGAAAATATTCTTCTTAGCAAAGTATCTCAAGAATGGAAGAAAAAGTATCCAATTTACTCAGCCCTACTATGAAACTAACTTACAGCTTTCATAGGAAAGCTATAACCCAATTATAGCCCAAGAATATGGGGAGAGGGGAGAGGGAGGAGAGGGGGGAGGATGGGTGGAGGGAGGGCGATTGATGGGATCACGCCTATGCTTCATCTTATAAGGGTACATGTGAATTTTTCTAAATGTAGAATATAAATGTCTTAACATAATAACTAAGAAAATGACATGAAGGCTATGTTAACCAGTTTGATGAAAATATTTCAAATTGTATATAAAAACAGCACATTGTAGCCCATGACTGTATTAATGTACACAGCTATGATTTAATAAAAAAATAAAAAAATAAAAAAGATGTTCATTCATTTCTTCATTCACGGAATCTTTGTTGAGTTCCTATTACATGTTTTGCTTTGTTTTTCACAATGGAGAACCAGTGGTGAGCAAACAGGCAAAATTTCATCCTTGTGAAGCTTACAAGCTCAGGTTGGTAAGCAGTAATCAAATAAACATGATATGTCAGGCAGCATTTGCGTCTGATATATCTACATTCTTCACTAGGTATGGAAAAGGGTGTTTTTTTTTTTTTTAAAGCAGTTTCCTTTTATGGTATATAATTCCTATACCATAGAATTTGCCCCTTTAAAATGTACCATTCATTCATTTTGGATATATTCATGGAGTTGGGCAATTATCGCCACAGCCCATTTTATAACATTTTCATTTATCTCTAAAATAAAACTCTGTAATTTTTGGTTATCATTCTCCTATATCCCAACCAACCTCCTATCTGAGGCAACCACAAATCTACTTTCTCTCTATTTTCTCTCTTTCTTGCACATGCATGGACCCAGAAGAGACTTCTGTCAGCTAGACAATCACATCTCCTAGGAATAAATAAGCAAGTTGTGTTTATGGAAGTCACACGGTAGTCCAAGTTGCCATAATCTCCTGCCTGGATTGCTATAGTAGCCTGGTCTCTGGTTTCCCCCACTCCCCTGCCCCTGTCCCATCTTGCCTTTCTTCCAGCCTGTTCTTCCCCAAGGATATCAGGATAAATGTTACAAAGCATAAATCTGACTATGTCACTGTTGTGAGGATGAAAATCCCACATGGTCTCAAGGCAGTAGAGGCTGCCCTTTGTAGCCCACAAGGACCTGCATGACCTGGTCCCTGTCAGCCTTTCTAGCATCATCTATCACTCTTCCCTTTCACTGTCTGAATCATTTGTAGTTCCTGCAAAGTGTCACATTCCTCCCTAGCAGGCCTTTGCCCTTTCTGGAAAACGCTTTCCTTCCTGTAGGGCTGGCTACCTCCCATACTCCCTTGAAGTCTTAGATTACAGATGACTTCCTTCGGGAGGCCTTCCTTGTTTCTTTAGGATGTGGTTAGGTACCTGTATTAGCTCTGTATTGCTGCATAACAAATCAACCTTAAATTTCTGCCTTAAAACAACAGGCATATATTTTATACTACATGAATCTGTGGGTCAGGAATTCAGGATTGGTTTAGCTGGGCACTTCTGGATCAGGTTCTCTTGTGAGTTACAGTCATGGGGTATTGGCTGGTGCTACTGTTATCTGAAAGACTGACTGGGGCTGGAGGGCCTGCTTCCAAGAGGGTGCCTGAACCTGGCTGTTGGCAGGAGGTCTCAGTTCCTTGTTTCATGGGGTCCATCCATGTGGCTATAGAACATCCTTACAGCCTAGCAGCTTATTTTCCCCAGAGTGGATGACCCAAGAGAAAGCAGGAGAAAAGCTGCAATGCTTTATATGTCTTAGTCTTTGAAGCCACACACTGTCACTTCTATTATATCCTACTTGTTAGAATTAATTTATTAAAAGTCTGGTTTACACTTAAAGGGGAAGGGAATTAAATCCTACCTCTTGAATAAAGGTGTTTTAAAGAATTTGTGGACACATTGTAAAACTCCCATAGTTTCTCTTGTCTGTGTTCCTAGAGTAACCTGCACTTACCCCTAAGTTAGCTTTCAGCACACTGTGTTGTTTTCATCTATGTATCTTCTCAGCCCTGAGTTCCTCCAGGACAAGGGCTTGCTTCATTCATAATTATATTCCTAAATTCTGCCACGGTTCCTTATGTAATGCTTGGTAACCATTTATTTGATGAATCAATGATCTGTTGTAGACTCCTGAAAGGTATACATTGGTGCTTCTCAAACGTTAATGCTCATGCATGCAAATCACCCATATGTCTTGTTAAATGAGAATTCTGATTCAGTAGGTTGAATACGGAGCCTTGGATTCTGACTTCCTAACAGGGTCCCAGGGGATGCTGATGGTGTTTTCATGGACCACACTTGGAGTAGGGAGGAGGGGCTAGAAGATGTCCCACTTCTAGACAAGTTTAATAACCTAGCTGGGAAGACAACAATTCACCCAACAGGATAGACCAAGGCTAGTCACAAAGTAGTGTCAGCCTAGTTGTGAGCCTGCTCTTTCTCGACAGGCCCAGCTTGAGGAGATCTCAGTTCAAGATAGTTAAGGAAAGGCCTATGTAATACAAGAAGGCTTCCAAGCAGGCATCACATTCCCCACTGGTTCTGGAATGCAGAACTGAGTGGGGGCCTGTCCTGTGTATGCCAAGGGATTGTGTGGCATGAGCAAGGCTGAGGGTAGCAGCCTTGGAAGATCAGAGGACCGGATCTGCCTAGGAGGATTAGAAAGAAAAGTGGGCTTGGGGGGAGCTGGTGATGGGTTCCCACCCCAATCCCCAGAGAACTCATGAAGCCTAGTCTGTCTGCTATAGCTGAAGCACAGATAGAATAAAGAATATATTTGTTCTATTCCTCCCAATTCTTGAGACAGGTGATCTAAGGCTCACGTTTTCAAGAAAACTTAGTGAACCTAAAATATTGAGATATTTTCTGTTAATACTTTGGATCTCACTTTTATCCTTGTGACTCTGATCTTACCATGGTGGGGGACTGGCTTGTAAACACATGAAAGCTGTGGTCTCCAGTGAAGTGTTGTTTTCTTTTTCTTACCACAGAAAGGGCTGTTGTAGGCCAGTGTAATAATGATGCTCACCAACACGTGGGGAAAGGTTTCACATCCATTGGATCTAGTGGTGCTCAGGCTCGACTGTACATTAGAGTCACCTGGCAGCTTTAAAAATGACTGATGCCTGGGTCCCACTTCCAGAAAGATTCTGATTTAATGGGTCTGAGGTATAGGTATCAGAATTTTAAAAACCTAGGCAGGTGATTATATTGTGTGATCATGGTTGAGGGCCATTGGCTTAATCTTAAATGAACCTTTCACTAATGAGGGTAAGGCAGATAAGATATTCCTTCTCTCTCTCTTACAAAAATGGAAACAGAAAGTTCAGTGATGGGCTCAAATTCATACTACAAATAAGTGAGAGGCTCAGAACTTAAACCTGGGCTGTTGTTAGGTTGTTAGTGCTCGTTCAATTTGCATCACAAATATTGCCTCCAGGTATTATGCATATTACACAGGAAGAGAAATCTAAGGGTGAAGCAATTAGATTTTCAGATAAATTCAGGCTGTGGGTTACCATGCAATTCAGATTCTATATCCCTGATGTTCCTGGCTGCTCCTCTGCTCCTGTTACTTGAAAGCTAAGTTTGGGTCAGAATTCATATTAGATGAATAAATCCTAGGCTCCTTGATGACAGAGTTAATGTCACTGCTTATCGAAGGCATGAGTAGTTGAGATTGAAAAATAAAATTGGCAGAAAGAACTGTATTTTATTGGCCCCAATCCTAGAACATCAATATTCTTAGTTTCAAGCAATTCTCTTTGTCAGAGTTCATCCACGTTCATCTTTAGATGCTCGCAACCTACCTGCTCATCGTCCATCCCCAACTAAATTAGCAGATGCTCATGATGGAATGAGACTGAGGTCAGAGATGCTAAAATGATTTCTGATGCTAAAATGATGTTGAGGGAGATCCCAAAGGTTTTTTTTTGTTTGTTTGTTTTTTTAATATTTCTAAGAAACTGAGCCAAAGTGCTCAGACATCACTTAACAGCCAGAAATTGTTATATCAGAATAATCATGGGGTGGGGAGAGTGTTTTGTAGTTGCACCAAAGCTTGTACCAAAGCTCCTCTTAGGAGAGAACATCTAAGCTTTGAATAGGGAAGAACATAGCTTTCTAGTTTTCTTTGGGTGTATGATGTGAGTCCTAAGACACTGGTCCACCAACAGGCAGTGGAATGAGAAGAGGTAACGGGGTCTTCTGCAGGAAAGTGAAAGAAAGCAGAAAAGAGACAGTAATGAGTGAGGAGAAGGAGCTGGAAAAATGAAAGCTAGAGACCACCCAGGCAGAACTTCTGAGAATGGGAGTAATTAATATTAACTTCTAAATCATTTGAAATCTCATGCAACCCCTTACCTGAAAGTTTTGGTAAAAATCTGTCCACGTATGAGTAGTTCTACAAAAGTATTTTAAGTAACAATGAGACTGGGGTACTTTTTTGGAAGGGGTCATATGATGAAGAAGGGAGGAAAAAGAGAAGCTGCAAACCAGAGGGGTGATCTGTAAATGAACCAAGTCAGTGCAAGGGCAACCTGGGCTTGTGGCTGAACTTGACTCTCCCCGAGAACCTCCAAAGAGATTGGAGGCAACATTGAGTCTTCCTTGGTTTGAGACATTTGAGAAAATCTCACTTGAATCTTAGAAATTAAGGTGATACCATCTTGACATAAAGAGAGAGTTAAGGAAGACATCACGTCTCAAACAGAGAATGAATGTGGAGACCAGTCTAAATGGAATGCTCCAGAAGAAATGACGGGTACAGAGGCAGTCCAGGGCATTCATTCACTCATTCATTCATTCATCAAACACTGGCACACCATCTTCTGTGTCAAGGCCTTTAATCTGTGCTGAGAATAAAGACATTTCCCCTGCCCTCAAGGAGCTTTCCGCTTTGGAAGGCAAGGGGAACTGACATTTATTGAGCAGACAAAGGGCTATGTATTTCATATGTCTTTTTAAAATTTTTCCCAACACCTTTGTAATTATTATGCCCAACATGCAGATGGGGAATCTGAGGCCGAGAGAGGTTGGAGACCTTGTCCCAAACCTGAATTAGGTAATCCATAATGAAAGCAGTGTTTGTAAATAGGATTCTTTGTCCTTATTTTGGTCAGAGACTCTTGAAAATTGGTAGTAAGTGGATCAGTCTTGATAGCGTGATATGAAAAATGTTCCCAGTATTTCTCTTGAGTCCCACCCAATCTGCACTGATGTCTGGCAGCCCATCCTTCCCAGTGCTTTCTACCGCTGGGTTAGTCTGGTTTCCTAATCAGCTCCATATTTACAAATGTAACACGTCAACTGAGCAAGCCACAGCCACTGCATCGTGGATGCGTTTGCTAGCACCGGCATTCTGGGTGCCTGGCTAGGGGACCAGACGGCGGAAAGCTCAGGGGGGGATCCTGGGATGATGATGTACAGAGGTGTGGAGGGAGGTGCAGGCACACAGGCATTGCTTTCTGTGGCAAGTTAGAATCATCCACGATGATTAGCAAAGGGCCATTATGTGGGCCTTTTCACGTGCCTGTGCCCAGTCTGTGAGGATAAAAGAAGAAGTCCATCACGTTGCCCCGTAAGCATGAACACTCCACGACTAATTAAGTAAAGATGAAATCATCTGTACTGTCCGGGTGGTATTTACTGAAAATGATTTGCTTAAGATAGGCCCAGAGCCCTTCTCCTCAGGGAGACGTAGAGGAACTAGGAGGAGACAATTTGGGCACTTGAGGAGCAGAAACGAATTGGACTGGCAAGCTGAGAAGCCACCTGGGCCTGGAGTTGGCTGTGGCAGTGGACGGACATCTGTTGTTTTTGTCTGTTCAGCACCATCCTCTCCCTTTGGGGACATGCTTCTTTTCTACTCCAATCACGTGACTGCCACAGAGCTGCCAATCACAGTTTCCTACCCAAACCCCTGGCCACAGGGGTGGGCATATGATCCAGGATTGGCCAATCAGAACACTTTGTTTGCTGATCCCAATGATAGGTCCAGAGTTAGAGCCATCTCTTTTGTCTAAAGGATAAAGGACATTGAGATGTTCGTGTTTTTGTGTTAGAGAGTTTGAAGGACAAGATTCAGGGACCTCTGGGGCCTTCTTTCTTTACCACATGGAGTCAGCTGTCAGTAGGAGAGAATATAATCAGATTGGGGCTTGCAGAAATGAAGACAAAAAGAGACTGAGAGTATGGAGGTTCCAGATCTAGTTCTTGAGTTCTCTCAGACAGCTGTAGTTCTTATACTTTGCATTTTGACTTTGTTATCTTCCATGGTTTTCATGATCTAACTTATTTCCCCCCGATCTGTGAGTTGAGTTACTGTTATTTACAAGTGAAGAATTTTTTTTTTTTGAGACAGAGCCTCAAGCTGTCTCCCTGGGTAGAGTGCCGTGGCATTACAGCTCACAGCAACCTCCAACTCCTGGGCTCAAGCGAGTCTCCTGCCTCCGCCTCCCAAGTAGCTGGGACCACAGGTGCCTGCCACAACACCCGGCTATTTTTTGGTTGCAGCCGTCATTGTTGTTTGGCGGGTCCGGGCTGGGGATTCAAACCCGCCACCTTAGGTGTACGTGGCTGGCGTCTTAGCCGGTTGAGCTACAGGCGCCGAGCCACAAGTGAAGAATCTTAATACAGATATGAACATCAAAAATTGTATCCTGAGAATGTAGTATTGTAAGTAGCTGCACCTGATGTATCCTGGGTCAGGTACGGAGTGGGAACTGAACTAGGTACCCACGTGTCTGAACTTGAAGGGCACCCAGAGACCCATGGGCCTCCTCTCCCATTTATTTGGCAGTTGAGGGGACTGAGATCCACTGTGGGATAGAGACTTGCTATGGTCACTCAGCAAATTAGTGGCGGAAACATGAGGCAGGGAGGGCCTAGTTCTCTTGGTTTTTAGTCAGTACTTCCTATTATGGGTGGGGCTGTCTGAGGCTTCCAGGCAGACAAGCAGAACAGATGAGGTATGAATGTATAGGATCAAGACTCTCCAAAACTAGACCTCAGGCCAGTCCTACCTCTTATTAGCCCCAGCACTAGGTTACTACTCTTCTGACTTTCCAATACCTGGTGAGGAGTCAGTTATTCTTGGTTTGGTCTCATTTGCAGAGACCCAGCCTAGAACTCAATTTTCAACACCCAGACAGCAAGGCCTCAAGCCAATCCTACAAAAAGCCTAGCTGCTTCCACCAGAGATGTGGATTCCAGAGCATGGTCTGTTGGAGCCACCAAACAGGTTGGCTAGTGGGGGCAGGAGGCATTGCTTAAAGTTCTTTTTTATATTGAGGTTTAATGTACAATTTTGATTGGAAAACTATTCCCCTTAAAAGAAAGGAAAAAACTCTTAAAATCATTAATCCAATGAACTTAAACCAAGAAAACAAGAAATTCCAACCAAATTTTAATGAAATAAGCCCAGAAATCTCATACTTGAACATAAAAACTATTGTTTCTTTAAAATAACCTATGCTTTGACAAATATTATCAATTGCACGATAGATATAAAGACGGCATCTTAGAAAAATGACCCCATGTTCATATTGGTAATTAAGAAATATGGCCTTATTCACTTGTTCATTCAGCAAATAATGAGTGCCTCTACCCCGGACTCCCTGGGCTGAATACTAGGAACACTGGAATAAAACAGTTATTATCCTTTTAGAAATGTATTCCTCCCTTGCACATAAACTCTTTTTTTTTTTTTTTGGTGCAGTTTCTGGCCAGGGCTGGGTTTGAACCCACCACCTCCGGCATATGGGGCCAGCGCCCTACCCTTTTGAGCCACAGGCACCGCCTGCACCTAAACTCTTTTTAAGGCATATCTTTGGGCCTCAAAAGTAAGAGGAGGGGGAGTTTGGCTATCAGGCCAGGCTGGAAAAATACTTCGGCAAATGAATCTTGGCTGTATCCATCTTTCTAAATATGGAGTCACTCATCCTCTCTCCTCAGCCAAGCTTAAGGAGACTAAAGCTGACACAACTCCCTGCGTTGGCCCCTGTATCCGGGGAGAAGCCATCTAGCTTGTTTTGTTCTGCTTGCTAAAATCCTGTTTCAGTGCCATTCTGATTTTAAAAACTTTGTAGAGTAAATTAGAGGCATCTCTACAACCCAGCCAGCTGGGCACTCCCAGCCTTGGCCATAGCCCTCGGAAGGCACACGTAGACATGGCAGGAGCTCGGAATAGAGGAACTGGCCCTCCCCATGACTCATCAAAGTCTCACTGGGGGAGAGGGAACTTTGGTTCCAGACTTGGCCATGAGAACCACACATGGCTTTAGGACTTTGGTTCCAGACTTGGCCATGAGGACCATGTGTGGCTCCAGGCAAATCCCTTCACCCACCTGGTGCCTGAATCTTTACTTATCAATGAAGGGGCTAAAATTTGGATTTTTCCTGGAGAAACATCTGAATTTCTGTTTCCAGATAGATTCATTTATCTTCTATTTTAAAAGATAAATTCTCAGTTGTATTAAAAATGGCTTATTTCTTTTCATGTCATAGTCAGTAGGAGTGGCCCTGGTCAGGTGGCCTTGGATGTGGCTATTCAGTGGCCCAGGATTCTCCCATATTTTGACACTGCCTCTCTTTAAGATGGAGGCTGTGTGAAGGTTCTAAAAAGAGCAGAACAGGCCCACTGAATGAATGCACAAAATCAAGAGGATTAAAATATTTTAAGTTGATTTTAGAGAGACAGTCTAATGGGAGGTTTTATGAGCCAAAGCTAGAGGTGCCCTGAGCACATTCATTCCATTGGCTTGAGTCAGTCACATGGCCAAAGCTAAAAGCAAGGAATTCTGGGAAAATAGTCTAGCAGTTTGGTGAAGAGGAGGAGGAAACAGGTTTGTGAATCATCCAGCCAAGTGGGTACAGAAAACCATTTGCAACCATTTGGGGTGCATGTTCTTTCTCACTATCCTTTACTCCATAAGGGTTTAAAATTAAAAACTTCTGTCTCAGCCAGGGCAATGCATCACTTATAGGAGGGTGCTGCAATAGCCCAGTAGGGAGATAACAGCAGGGGTTATATCCTCACACCCAGGAGAAGCCCAGTTTATGCCTGTGGCCCTAGCATCGCATCCAGTTGGTACCTTCTTGAACTCTCAAACATGGCCCAGTTTGGATGATAAATTGTAGAGTCATCCTATCTGTCACCGTGAAGATGACAGAGTGTGAAGATACACAATATTGCTGAAAAGAAGCCATACAGCCACTGTTCCGTAAAGACAGTATTTTTTTCTTTAATTTTAAAATTCTGCATCTGAAAACACAGTATGACAGAAAGCATCTATGTACACCTGCAGTGTTTTTGGTACAATACAGTATTTAATACATCCACTGTTTTCTGCAAAAAATTTTGCTTTGTCAGACAGAAATAAACTCCCCTAGACAAAAAAATACAGCTAAGGCACAATTTTGTTGTTGTCGTTGTTCTTGTTTTCTGCTAAACGAAAAGACAGAAAAGGTGCAAAAATGGGCAGGTAATGCAATCGTTGCCGAGAATCACATTCTACTTCGAAGAAAAGCATTTGGATGGTTGAAACTTTGCTTATTGGTCAATTTCAGATAGTTCAATATCTTTTAAAATACTCCTTTAAATAAATAGCAAAATATCTACATCTTTCAGTGTGTGCCATTTGAATTCTCTCTCTTTTTTTTTTTAAAACTGTATTTACAGAATCTCTCTCTTTTTTAAAATCAATACATTACAAAATATTCCTGTACAGTTTTATGCATATTATGATCTATAACAAAATAGTTATTTTTAAAAACTATATCACCACATGTCTTTGAAAACAATGAGGGGGACGGTAATAACTTATTGTGAGGCCTCTAAAACAAATACCCAAACAAACACTATTGACAACATCATAATATTTTTTTTAAAAAAAAAGACAAAAGGACTACAAAGACGACTGCGCTCAATTCCAGTGAATTTCCTATGAAAACCCTGGGGTTGTCTTTGGCCTTCATCAGCACTGGAGCGATGGAAGGATTAAGGATAGAGTCTGAAGGTAGGCAGAGGGTGATCCCTTGGAGAACACTACCCATCTGCTGGGAATAGTTAGTGCTATCACTTTCCAGGCAGGAAGGACAAAGAGATAAATTGAGAAACCCTCCTGACTTACCCTTGAATGAAGTACATAAAGTCACCGAGTCTTGGGGAGAGGGACGGTTTAGAAAGCCCAAACCCAACGTGAGCACTCTGCATGGAATTAAGCCAGCCTATTACAGCGACACTATCCTCGAAGAGAGAGTGCTTCAGGGGGTGACTAAGGGTTAGATGAACACCCAACCCTTCATTTTGCCCATAGGAAAAATACAAGGACATTTTTCTTAAAGATGACATCTGTAAGCAATTCCTATCGCATCTGCAACTATAGACTGGCAGCCCCCTGGCTTATGAGGCTGCCACGAAAGCTTCGTGGTGCTCTTTCTTCTGTGATGTGGGTGGAGATGTGAGGACGGCCAGCTTCCCGAAAAATAATTTTAAGGCCACATTTCAAAAAGGAGAAACCTAAGGCTTTTGTTGTTGTTGTTGTTGTTGTTGTTTTTGGAAGGGGGGATGGGAGAAGCAAGTTGGGGGAAAATGCGGATGGACTACATGGCGTTAAGAGTGGGGGTGGCAGGGTGCAGAATCTGCTTCCTGGTGGTGTCTGTAGGCAGAGGCAGTTGGAATATTCCCAGCCAAGAGCAGAGGGAAGAGAGGCCACTTTCTCCTTGCATGGGGCTTGGCAAGCACAGAACCAAAGACAACGTGAGGGGCAGACACAGGTGGCGCATGAAAGCCCTCCTCAGTCTTCAGAGGGTCCTATACAGTATCTCGTTTGCAAGGTAAGAAAAATAATACTTCTAAGTTAGAGAGCCCGAGAGGCAGAGGGAGAGAGAAAGAAAAAGAGAAGTTGCATAGATTGTACATTCAGCTCAAGCAGATTTGGACACCTTTATTCCCCCCCGCCACCCCCCAGGTAAACTTCTCAGCAGACACAATGAGGTAGCGCCTGGGGTAGACCCATGGGCAAAGTAAGGTAACTGAGGCAGAAGCTAAGAGGACATCCCGAGAGCCAGCACAGCTCCGTGTGGTTTCAGAAGAGGCTTCTAGACAAGTGGCAAGATGGGAGCCAAAACTTGAGATGTGGAGAAAGCCCAGCTGTTTCCCCCAGGACCCAGACCCTGGCTTTGCCATTTTTGGTTTGATGGACTGGCCTCAGGAAGATGTGAACCTCTGCATGTCTGAGGGGTCCAGATCTCCAAATTCTGTTCTTTCTTTCTTTAGCACAAACTGTCTTGGGATCAGGAGAGCTGAACAAGCCAGTCTTCCTCTGTGGGGTGGTCTCTTCGGGAGGGGAATAACTCCCAGGAGGTCTCCATTCCCCTCAGAGTTCAACATGAGCTATTATTGTTCTTGCTCTGACCTGATGCTGGGTTTTTTTCTTCCTTCACCAGGGCAATGCCTAACTTCATCTTAAACTACCTCTCCAGAGAGCAGAGGTTGCTGGCAGTGCACAAGCAGAACTGTGGAATTCTTTTGACCACAGTGAGTTAAAAGAAAAAAAAATAACTGATATTGAAAATTCAGATTTTCAATAAAAGTCTGGACTTCCAGCTTCCCTTACCATCCACTACACTGTGCTTCCCTTCCCCCATGCAATGGGCTAGAGCTGAGTGGCTGCTATTCCTTCTGGACGGGGCCGTGCATGCCCTAAGGGCCCATGGTCCCCATCCCTCCCTCCTATCTTACACCAATCCGTGTCCCGGACTTGTAAACATCTGGGACTCCTGCCACAGAGTGTGGTTTGATCGGGCAGACCTACCTTGCTGTCTTTAAAGCTGAGTGTGTTGACAGCTGTTTCTAGTCTCCTTCCCTGCCCCCATGCTGCTAGGGAAGTGGTGTCCCTAATCCTCAGTGGACTTGGTCGTGAAAGGGCTCTTTGTCACCTGCCACACCCAGTGTCCACTGCTTTCCTCTATTCTGCACCTTCCTGGAGGAGTTGAGGGTCTAGCCACTGTCGCCTCAGTGCAAACAGACAACCAGAAGGAAGCATGGTGCTCACACACCCAGGCTTGTGCCCAGAGTGGCTGCAAGGTGCCTCTTCTCGGTTGGGACTGTGGTCTTGCTTGTCCTCTCAAAACTCCATTCAAAAAGTTAAACCAACAATGAGAACTAAAGCCAGAACTCATGATCCCACCAGAAAATAGAAAAGCCTTTTAACCAAAGGGAGGAACTCGTGTACTTCTTAAAACACGAGGTCCTTGGGAATTGCTCACTTCCTCCTAAGAAACCGCTTTATGCTGCCCAGGGAAGTGGGACTGGGGATGGCTTGCTGTCTCCTGAGCTCCATTTCTGTCTGAACGTCACTGGTGGGCGGGAAGTCATACAGAGCTCAGCAGTCTACATACTGAATGTTACCTTTGCTCCACAAACTGACACCTGAGTTCCACCTCCTAAGTCTTCCTTTATTTCCAGGATCTAGTCAGTGGCTCAGCCCACAGTTGCTGGAGTTTCTGAGACTGTGGCTTTATGCTTTCGAAAACTCCAGGCAGCCGTAGCTCCAGGCTGTCTGACCATGGCCCTCAGGCAGGTTAGGGGAGGGAAGAGTTATGCTATTTTCCCTGGGAAAACATCCCTTTTCTCCAATCAAGCTGCGCTTTGTTTGGAATTCTACTTTTTTACCAAACGTAACATCTACAAAATGATTACACGTATCTGGACTGAAACAGGGGAGACCGGGTCATACTGAACTAGCTGCAAGAGGGGAGGGAAGCCTCTGGGGGACGAGAGGGTCCCCACAGCAAGTCAGCTCTGTCTTTCTCCACTGGTTCCAGGATGGAAAAAAGGGCAGAAATGTCGTGGGTGCAGGAGGGGCCCTGTCTTGAAGTCTGTAGGCTCACTCTCTACACAGGGATCTACCACGGCCAAGTTCCCAAAGCCGCCACAAATAACACTGCAGAAAACACAGCCCAGGCAGCCAGCCAGCCAAGAGAGTGAAAAGGAAGCCTGGATGGAGCAAGCCCAGGGAAACCATGGCCAGAGGCTGGGGCAGCAAGGGGACGCGGCCTCCGGCTCGAGGTCTGTAAAACCACTCAGAGATCATAGAAACTTTCTGACAGAGCCACTGAAGGTCCCCGGGGCCACTGCTGACAGTGGCCATCTCTTGGGCTCTCTGGCTGGGTTTAGCCAGTTCTTCCTAGATCTCCTTTAGAAGGACCCCATGTCTGTCTGTCATCGTCATGTAGAAGCCCATGGTTAGACTGAATGGGAAATCATTTACAGAGAAAGCAGAGGGGCGCAGAGGGGCCCCAGGTCTCTGCAGTCTGCACACTCCCCTACCCCAAGTCTGTCATTTCCCTGTGCAGGGCAAGGGTGGCTCAGGAATTACAACACTCTTGGAAGCGGAGGGACAGATGAGGCCAACATTGTACACCCTGTATGAGGCAGAGCGAGGCTCCCGCAGTCCCCCGGTACCCCACCCCCTCCAAGCAGCAGATGATGTGGGTTGGAGCTTTCTTTCCATGGTGTCCAACACCCCTGCAGTACTCTGAGGACGAGGAGCATGGAGGGCAGACACAGGAGGAGAGAAATCATATAGAGACACATACCAGGAGGTAGGAGAGAAGGGGAGTGCATGGCAAAGGTGGGGGCTGGGGGCCTTTTATGAATAAAGGCAGCTTTAGTTAGTAAGATAACATAATTGACAAGCTGCAAAAACAGCACCTACTTATTAGTCATCGACTAAAACATATAAATAATAAATATCTAACATGTTCCTTCTCCATGTCCTCCATTGCCAACAGGACACCCCGCCTTGCAGGGCAGGGATGGGGTGACACACTGACAGGTACCTTCAAGCCCACCCTGGAGAGAAGCAGGAGGACGGGCTCTCCATGGGCAGGACTGTTGGCAACCAGGGCATGACCGGTCCAAGGGAACCCTTTCATTCGGGGAGATGGGATTATGGGAGGAAGGGGGGCCTCCGGGGCCATGGCAAGGAAACCCCTCAGGTTTCAAGTAACTTGAGCATTTGAATAACACTATTTTAAATTTTTTAGATAACTTTTCCACTTTTATGTTGCACGTCCACAAGGGCCTGTTCGCACTGTGGACAAAGGAAGGGCATGAAATTAAAAACCCAAATCTGAAATGCTTTTTTCCTGGATGTGAAAAGTCTGGTCCACGCAGTTTGGTCACTCCCAACAGCACTGAGGGTGCGAGTCAGAAGGTTTTGTGGGCCTGACCTCAGAACAGAAGGGCTCTGGCAGGTGCCGGGCATTGCTGTGCTGTCTAGCTCAGGTGTTTGGCTATAATTTCCTAGCCATGGTCCCCAGAGATCCCATTTTCAAGGACCAAAGAGGTCATGCCCCTCGTCTCTGGCTCATGGAAACTGGAGGCTCATACTCACAGCATCACCTTGTTTCTGCTATTTCATGTGGCAGCCTTGCTGGGGGAGCCCTGGGCCCCCGATAACTGGCAAGTCACACTTGACTGCATCACATCAAAAGGCTTTTTTGCTCATCTGGTTACTAAGGAGAATAGCTCAACCTGAGGAGGGCTGCCAGGCAGTACCTAGCTTTCCTCCCAATCCTGCTACATCCCTTGAAAGGGCCATGACCGTGACTTTCAGGACTGGTGTAGGGTCTCTCAGCCAAGGGGAAGAGAAAGATGATCCAAAGGGTAGGGCTGGAGGGCAAACCCATGGTCGGCCTGGGCAGTGCTTGTCTAACTGGGTTTGGCAGAGCCCTTGGGTTCTGAAGAGGTACCTTAGGAGATGGCCGTGGCAAAGGGACTGCCCACTGGGCTGAGCTTTGAGAAGGAACCTCCCAACTTCATGTTCCTTAGCTTCAACCAGAGCAGCTTGGACTTCATCTGCACCTTGAACTTCTGCCTAATACTGTGCTCAGTAAACAAAGTTCTGCTGCTCAAAATAAAAGCTTGAAAATCACTTGTCAGGGTTGTGGAGGGGGCGTGTTGGGTCATCGGAGGGGATGACAAGGAACCTGTAGGATTTGAGGATCGAACGGAAGAGGGGAGGTAACCACAGCGCTGGGACTGAGCCATCCCACCCCCAGCTCGCCAAATACAGGTTGTTGGCTGCCCCTGGTTTGGCCTGCTAACCTACCTTTCCCCTTGTTGTATGGCCAGGAGAGCCCCTTGCACAAAAGGCACTCCCTGGGGTGGGAGGCCAGGGTTCAGGCCCCACAGCCCCTTTGGCTGCTTTCCCATTGAGATCCTGCTGTGGCCCACTCATGCCCAATGCTACCTAAGCCGGCCATCAGGTTTGACTGCCCCCAGCTCTGACTTGGGGTCAGGGCTGAAGGAGCTCCAAGCTGTCTGGCTGCAGGTCTGCATGACTGGGCAGGCGGTAGGGCCCGTGGTACAGATGTCCATGGCGGTCCACATCCCGCCCACCAGCGAGTCCAGCCAGCCCTCCAGTGCTGCGCCGGTGGAGGCCGCGTTCCTCCGGGCCTGCTCCACCTGGGCGGGGCTGATGGGCAGGCTGAGGACGGGGTTTAGGCTTTGGAAGCTCTGCTCCATGTAGGCGCTGCGAGGGGGTCCGTTGTGCAGCTTTGATGCCTCCTCTGAAAGCCAAAGGGAACAGTTTCAGGATCAGAAGTGCCACCACCTAGACATCTACTTACCGCATACTTGGTGCTGGACTGGGCACTGGGCATCGCCTTTTTTAATTGACATGATAATTTCAAGAGGAAGTCCTTTTAGCAATCCCATTTTACATTTAGGTGAGGAAATCGAGTCTGTAAGGACAAAGCCCATTTTCCACAGAGCATGGTACGTTCCTTTGTTCATCTGACACACATTTATAGAGCATCTTTGATAGTCCATACAGACATACATTCACTCATTCAATACGTATTTTGAAGCACCTACTTTGTGCAAAGCATTCATTCTACACATATTTACCCAGCATCTATGATCTGCAAGGCATTTATGTGATAAATATACATACATTAGAACCTCTGTATGTTGACCACCCAAGGGATGGTAATAAACTGGTCAACATATAGAGGTGCTCGGCATAAGGAGCTGGGCCTACTGTACTGATGTGATACAGGTCGGGTCTATGAAAATTAGGTCATCATAAGGAAGTGGTCAACTTTGGAGGTTCTACAGTATATATTAAGTGCCTACTAGGCACTATTCTACCAGACTCTATTCTAGGCAGCAGAGTGAACCAGATGGGCAAGGAGGTTACAATCTAGTGGAAAGAGAGATTGAAAACAACAAAGGAAAAACAACCAGGTCATTTCAGGCTGGGATAAGTGTCATGAAGGAAATAATTATTGAGTCAGGACAGAAGTTTGGCAAACTACGGCCCTTGGACCGAATCCAACCTGCCACCTGTTTTTATAAATAAAGCTTTACTGGAACGTAGCTATGCTCATTTGCTTATTGTTTACTGTATGGCTGCTTCTGTGCTACCGTAGCACAGGTAAGTATTTGTGTTTTGCCTGAAAAGCTGAAAATATTTACCACCTAGCCCTTTATGGAAGTTTTCCAACTCTTGGGTTAGAGAGTGACAGGGTGTTTATGTCAGCTGGGGTGGGCAGGGAGACCTCTCTGGGGAGGTGACATCTGAGCTGAGACACCTAACGTCTGGGGAAGAGAATTCTAGGCAGAGGGAACAGCCAGTAGAAAGCCTACGTAAGCACCTTTCCCCAAGTCACGCAGGTAAAGAGTGTCAAAGCCAGGGGTACCCTGCCCCTGGCGAGGTGTCAGCTCTCAGCTGCTGGGTATCCCGCAAGGGGAGTCATGGGTTTCCACTTCCTGGAAGCCTTGTTCGTGACACGATGAATGAGATGACCACAACAAACTCGCACTGGAAAGTGTGAAACTTGGACAGGGGTCGGGCGGGCTGTGGGCAAACCAGTTCTCTAACGGTTCTGCCCTGCTGAACACCTACAGCATGCCAGCTCTGAGAAGCACTTCCTGCCATTGTCCTGCAGTCAGACTGGCTCGAGTCTCTGCGTTCCACATGCCACCTGTGTGACTTCTGACATCAACACCCTATACCTTAGTTTCCTCACCAACAAAATAAAGTACTAATACATTATTCATCGTTTTGTTTGTGAGGATCCAACACGCTGACTCATATGAAGGGCTTATAATGGCACAGGGGAGATACTGAGAGCTTGGAAAAGCTCAGGTGCAGTGATGACTGCTGGCATTGGTTCTTAATCCTCACATGCACGCAAAACGTCAGGCTGGTTTTATCATTCCCTTTTTGCAGATGAGGAAACAGAAGCAGCTAGTTAGAGACAGAGCTGGGGACAGATAGATTCAGGAGCAGCTGACTCCAAAACCAGTGCTCTCCTGCTCGCCTGCAGATGAAGCATCCACCAGCTGGCAATTAAAGCAACATTCTTGTTTTTGCTTTTTCATCTGGGAGCACGTCTTTTGAAAATTTGGCTTCCCCATCTGCAAAACGGGCATATTCATCCTGGTACCAATGAGATCCACAGGGCTGACAAGAGACTCAAAACAGAAGTTCACGTACTACATAAACTGTATAGTAATGTGTACATAAGAGGGATAGTATTGCTTCCCAGGGCTTCAAAATTTGGAAGCAAAAACTGTAAGAGTTTCAGGTGAAGGAAAGAAGCTCAATGCTTCTGTTTTTGAAGAAGTCCCCACTCATTGCCTATCTTATTGCTAAATGCAAGCATCTATTTTTTAAAAAAAGACTGGGGACAATGAGTAACCACGTAAAGCCATGTAAATTGTGTTGTATCAAGTCAGGCGTGGCTACAGCTAAGATAGGTAGGGTTAGCAGAAACTTCCCTCCGAGACAGTGCAGTGTTCGGAAGATAACGCTTCCTGACAGCAGCTGCCACCACCAGTGGCAACCACGAGAGCCAGGGTAATTTTCGGGTTGTTTTCTTCTAACGTGTATGGTCCTGGGTAAGGAAAAAGGAAGTAGATCATATGTCTGCCTCTCTTAAAACAATGAGAATACGAGCTGAATTCAAAATATGCCTGCACTAACACAGATGAGAATGGTATTCCTTCAAAGCCCAAGGCCCCAGGGAATGGAGGAGCTGGGCTTTCTGGTTTGGAGAGGGATGAATGGAGGAAGAGCATATGCGCTGGACATAGATTCTGCCTAGCTGGGAGTTAGCCAGGCTTCTCTCTTTCACAGTAGTTACGAGACACTGTGCTTACAAACTGGTCCTAGCCCACCTCTCTCCAATGTGGGCAGAGTGGCAGCTCCGGCCACATCTGCCAGAAAGACCACAGCCTCTGTCTCTGGCGCAGTCTTCTGTCCTCCACCAGAGCCTCTCCACGCCTCCATTCTGCAGAGTGGGAAGCTGTGGGGTAGGGTGGGCGGGGAGATACGCAAACTGACAAAAGGCACAACAGTCAAAGTGAAAGGAGCAGCTCACAGACACTGAAACACTGGGAACCAAATATTGTGGTAGATGCAAAAACCCTTATGAGAAATGAGGTTAATGTGGGAAATGCTATTACAATATCAGCTCACGATGCTCGTCTCTATAATTAAATTTTCCTCAATTCCACCTCATCAGATTTCTTGAGATTACCAGGGATGCATCAATAGCAAATTACGCTTGATGAATCATTTTACAAATTGCATTGCTCCCACCTCCGTGTTCCCTGTCATTGGAACACTGTTAACAAATACAATTACCGACGACAGAAGGGCCGCTCCCAGTTGGGTAAAATAACCCTTGGGTCATCCTGGGCATGGGTGAAAAGAGCCCTGCCTTCCTTAGAAACTCCAGAAGAAAATGTAGGAAAAATCAGGACCCAAGGCATGATCCTGGGCTATTTTGCAGGGGTGCAGGGGGATTCAGGAATGTCCCCTTGTTCTGTTCTATAGGTGCACCTGTCTTTAGCCTGGTTCACGGTGGGCAGGGAGGAGCAGGCTTGCATCTCAAGGAAATACCAGGTGTCTATCTTCCTGCTCGCTCAGCACGCTCAGCACAGAGACTACGTAGCATAAGCCCAGAGGGTTCACTTCAAGACTCTTTCCTAGGACCACTGGTTTCCTTTCCTCGCATCTGTGTCTCCCTCCCCTTGTATCATTGCCTAAATGTAACCTAATCAAGAGCTCTTTTCAGCCAACACGGGCTGCAATGCGTTTCTGGATTTGGGGTTTGTGATCTGTTAGACGAAGATGAACAATTCCAAATACCGAGAGATCCAGAAATCTCACAGAAATCTCATTGCTAGGGGTCTGGTGCTGTCCCTGAGGGGATATGCACAATTTTATGTTTAAGAACCTTTCTTGCAGCGTTACCATTACAGCATCTTCATCATCATCAGCTCTACCGATGGGGGAGCTGACAGACTGCACTTCCTTAACCCAGTGAAATGTGATGCAGCTGGTGGCTTTATATACACCGACTTAGTGAAAAAAGCAAGATTCAGTACAAAATGTTATTATTCCATTTTTAAAAACTCAGCGAAGTTTTTGTGTTTTATGATGTGTGGTAAGATTTGCTGATAGATAGTAAATATTTTTGGCTTTGTGAGCCACGTAGTCTCTTTCGTAACTATGCAACCTGAAAAACCTCTGGAAGCAGGTGTGCTTAACTGTTCACGGTGGTTACTCACGGAGGTAGGATTTGAGTAGGGAGAAAGATACTCCCCTTGATAAAAAAAAAAAAAAAGTGGGAAAGGGGGACAAGGAAGCCTGAAAGGAAACCCTCTGAATTGGGGAAAAAGAAAAACAAACCAGGCATGTTAGGGGACAGACAACTCCCTGCTCTCCAGACACAGTGGAAACCACCAAATTTCATGTTAATGATTCCCTTCATTTTTGCACAGCTGTTTTTGAAAAAACCCTGCTCTGGGGCCTATACCTGCAGGTGGAATTTCTAGGGACACATGTATCCTGAAATAATATATAGTAGAACCTTCACAGTCGACCACCGCCCTACACTGACCACCTCTTCAAGCTGACCTAATTTTCATAGACCAGACAGAGATCTGTTAGTGACCACCTCCTTACATTGACCAGTTTGTTACAGACCCTTGGGTGGTCAATTTACAGAGGTTCTACTGTAGCCGGCTTCCTTCTGAAGGATTACTCCTCCTAGAAGCATTGCTTTTCCTCCTGCAGGTTGGCAGGGGACGGCAGAGTAACCACCATACAAAACCATGGGTGGCTAACCCCCGGCGTGATTTTAGAGCATCCTGGGCATTGCACGTCTATGAAGAAGGAACTAGGCACACCAGGCACTTCTTGGGTTTCCCCTTTTCCTCTTCCAGAGAGGAATGGAGGAGATCCTTGGCAAGAAGCATGTGCTTATATAGAGGCTGCCACAGCTGGAAAGGCAAGTAACACTTCCGAGCCACTAGGGCTCGAACTCAGGACCTTTTGCGTTTAAAGCAAACATGATAACTGTCACACCAGGGGACCAGGACTCTTTCTGAACTTTAAATATAAATGCATCCTAAGGATTTATTCTGTAATATTTCCCCTTCAACATTATGTTTGAGAGACTCACCCAGGCCAATGTGAGTCTGAGCTTTACTGATGTTCACTGCTGCATAGCGAACTGCTGTGCAGACCATAAATTGTTTATCTTCTCCAAAGCTGGACTGTTTTCAGTTCTGTGTTTTTATGAAGAATTCCTGTATGAATATGTTTGCCCATGTCTGTAGGGCAGTGATTTTCAACCAGCGTGCCGTGAGAGGATCTTAGGTGTGCGGCGAACATTTTTAAAGATGATTAATTAAATTATTTTAGAAAGGAGTTCAAAGCAAAGTAGGTATATTCTTTTCTTTTACTTTTTTTTTTGATCAACAGAATTTAAGTGTGCCACAGATTCAAGTAGGTCGTGAGATACACAAGGTTGAAAAACCCTGCTCTGGGGCCGACACCTGCAGGTGGAATTTCTCTGTGGGAGGGCTTGTGTAAGCTCAGCTTTACTAGGAGATGCTAAACCATTTAGAAATGTGCCTTGTCAATTCACACTTCCACCAGCAGGCACATGGCCATTATATTCCAACCTTAGCAACGTGTGATATTATTTAACCGTACACATTTGCCAGTATGGTGGGTGTGACATGGAATGTCTTTTCACTTTGAACTTGCATTTCTCTCATTATTAACGAGCCTGAGCATCTTTTTACATGTGTGAGGGTCATTCACCTTCTCTCCTTTTCCACCCTCTCTCTTTTATAGCAGGGATTGGCAATCTTTTTTTTTTCTTTTTTAATAAAGATTAGATATTTAATAAAGGATTAAATATTTTGGCTTGGTGGGCCATGCTGTCTCTGTCACGCTATTCAACTCTGCCATTTTACTCCCAAAGCAGAAGCAAGCAGCATCTAATAAGTATGACCGCATTCCAATAAAACTATATTTACAAAAACAGTGGGCTGGATTTGCTCTGTGGCCCATAGTATTTGCTGACCTTTGATTTATGGGCCAGATATGAGTATTTTAAAAAAATGTGTAGCAAATATCTCCCACTAGCATGCGCTTCATCTTTCTACCTAGTGTATCATATTTCTGATGAATAGAATTTATTTTAGTTATATTTTAAATAGTAAATTAAGATTTGCTATAACTCAGTATCTGCCTGGGTTTACTTCCCACCTTGTCCTAAATATGATCAAGGCCTTCTGGAAGTCCAATGGGAATCCAATAAATAAGTATTAATAGTAGATAGGTGACATCTCCTGAGCGTGCAGGTAGGGAATTAGATAGTTCTCTAGAACAAGTGAGCAGGAAAAATGACACTGAGGGCAAGAAGCACTGTTCTGCAAGGTGGTCACATGCCCAATTCTCAGGAGCATTGTCTGCCAAGGTTCAAGGATCCTCGAGGGCCCCAGCGATGGAGTATTTCCCCCACAGAGACCCTGGGAATACTCACCTGGCTTGATGGGCTGCCTGTTGGAGAAGGTCAGAGGTGCAACAAGAAATTTGGTCTCTGCAACCGGCACCCAGTGGTGGAGAATTTTCACTGTCCAGACCCCGGGCCTCAGAGGCAAGTTCAAAGGGGGCTTGTAGTGTGTGAATTCAGCAGTGGACTCAATCAGGATGTCATAGGTGGCTGCGATGATGTTGACGGGATCCACCCAAATGACGGTCACAGTCACGTTGGGCCCCTTCCCCCATTTCTGCATACCCACCGGCTCATCCATGGGCCCCAGGAGACCCCCAAAGTTGCGAAACAGTCGTTCCTTGGCATCCCAGTCAGTGCCGACCTGAAACAGGAGAGTGAATCCTGAAACCACCGGGCCTGAACTAGGGTGCTAGGTCTCTAAAAGGCCAGGATCCTGCTTGTGAGACTTCATGTACCCATTTAACAGATGCAGAAACTGAAGCTCCAATTACGTCACCTGCTCAAGATCATACAGCAACTTGGACCTGGTCTGGGGGAATCATATAGGACCTTCTGCTCTTTCATTAAACCACTGGGCCTCTGCCTGGACACGTTGTGTGCTTTGAAAACAATGGATGGAATGAATGCTTGCAAGCTATTCCAAAGGAACACACACCCTGCCACTCAACAGGCATAGCTGGTTTCCACTTTGGTCCTTGGTTTTCCAATTCATACACCTCCATTTAGTGCAAATGTTCTGAGCAAGAATGGAGTTCAGACTTTGGAGCTGCCCAATCCTCTGCTAGGAAAAAGGAGAGACCATCAGCATTGCCTATCATTTGCAGGAGTTCAGATGGCTTTCCTGAGAAGAGACAACTTTGGTTTCCTAAAATCATTCTGAGCTGGACGCCAGGGACGAGAGACCTCGTATGATCCCTCCTTCCCATGGGCCAGCGGGGTGTGTGTGGCTGTGACCTGCAGGAACCTGCTTTCTTCCCTCCACTTCTGTGCCTGCAGTTTATTCTCCGCCCAGTAGCCAGGAGACCGTGTAGACTGTCCCACTCACCCTCCTCCAAGAGCTGCCTACTGCACCAGCATCTGAGTGAGCCCGTCTTCCTCCAGGCTTGCCTTGTTCAGCCCACCCACGGTGCCGGCACCATCTGCCCTCCCTGGAATCCTCTTCCTTCCTATCTTTGCACAACTGGCCCCTTATCTCTGAGGCTTCCTCAGAGAGTCCTTCCCTGATCCCTTCCTTTCCCTTCAGTCACTCTCTGTTACCCCCACTGCTTTATTTTCTCCCTCCCAGTGGTGATAAGCACTGTCTGAGCATTGCCTCTGAGGTCCCTATTCCCTGTCTCCCCAGGCTCTGTGTGAAGAGGGGCTTTACCTGCTTTGTTTTCTGCTCTTCCTTGGCGTCTACAACTGTGCCTAGCACACAGTAGGCACTCATGCAATGTTTGTGTAATGAACAGTGAATGAGAGGACCAAAAAATAATGAACTACAGAGATCTCCAACACTGAGCACACAAACAGCTTGTTGCTACTTCAAATCAAATTTATAGGGCTTTCTAATTTGAGCAAATTTTGAAATCTCTTTCAGGAGGATTACTTTAATGGTTTTGAAGACATGGTATGTGGGCATGTGGACTCCAGATAACCACTGCTTCTGTGGTTATCCCATAATCAGTATCTATAGTGTGTGTGTGTGTGTG
>NW_003852439.1:3668332-3689594 GCF_000181295.1 Otolemur garnettii
TCTACACTCTGAGAAAATTCCCCACGTGCAGGGCAGATAGGAGCTGATCTGCTTCTCTTTATTGCACAAGTTACTATGCTCAGGACACAGGACACAGACCTTCAAATGGACCAAGGGTTTACCCTGTGCTAGGCACAATGCTCAGTGCTTGGATGCATCAATCCATCCAATACTCCTAGCTCCACGAATATGGAGACGTTTGTTATTACCCTCACTTTCCAGATGAGGAAACTAAGGCTTAGGGATGTGAGATAACGAGCTGTGATCAGGGAGGGGCAAACTTAGCAGGGCACCCAGGAAGGCTGACCCTGAAGCTGCATTCTCACTGACTGTGCTGAGTATTGCCTGCCTTTCACTTACAATCTTACTCACTCATTCATCCAACACAAACGACTCGAATGCCAGCTACCTACCAGGGGCGGTAGCCACCAGGACACGCTCACAGGCACATGTCCTGCTTCAAGTTTGCATCAAACCAGAGACCAACGACTGGGACTGGAAGCCATCCTGAGGACAGAAGTAGTTTCCACTCCGATGCTTCTGAGTGGCTGCTACCCCTCCCAGACCCGTGAAATCTTGCCATTTTCTACCACCCTGCAGATCAGCAGGGACCAGTTCTTTCAAAGGCTCCCTGGTGCCAAGCACAAAGCCTGGAACACAGTATGAAATAAATGATGCTGTTTATTGAATGAATAAATGAATGCGTGAACAGGATTCAAGTTATGCATCGAGGTCTTAAGAGATTTTTCTAAAGAAACCTGATCTTTATTTTCCTGCTTACAGCGCATGCTGCTGGCAGACAACTCAGCTCCTCGTGGTTCCTAAGTCCAGTCTCTCACTGTCCTGGCAGCCCCTCCTGTCTGACTCCAGCTTCATTTCACTCCGTCTCGCTCCCTGCCACCCACTCCTGGCTCCGTGCCACGTTAGGTTACTCTCAGCACCTCCGCCAGGGCTCTCTCCTGCCTCGGGATCTTCTGTCCATTCCCAGCTTGCTCTTTGGCACCATCTTCCTTCCTCTCCCCACCCTCCTCTTGGCCAGCCTGATCGCATCATCCAGACGTCTTCCTGGGTTAGAAGAGCCACTGCGGTGTGTGTCTCAGCATTGGCCATGATAGCTCCCCCCACCAAGTGTTGCATCTTTTAATTTACATGTCTCTCTCCCCAGCTGAGACCATCAACCATGCCCAAGGGCAGAGACTACATCTGGCTTATATGTCAACATATGCCTAGTACCTAAAACAGTGCCAAGCACAGAGTAGGTACTCAATATATCTCTGTCAGCTATTGCTATATTTGTCTCTATCATTTATATATCTATCAGTCATCTATTTATATATCTCTGACCATCATCTATCATCTATATCTAGCATCTATTTAGCTATGTGTCTATCATTTAAATATTATCTATCTCTTATCTATTATCTTCCTCTGTCTATCATCTATCAATCATCTATTTATCTATTATCTGCCCATCTCTATCAATCAATCTCTATCTTTTTATTTATTATCATGTGTCTATCCATCTATCTCTGTCATCTATGTGTCTACTGTCTGTCTACCTATACCTCTATTTATCTATCATCTATCTATACTCTATCTACCTATTAGTCATCTATCTGTGTGTCTATCCACCATCTACCTTGAACTTGAACACACACTGAATGAGCAGAGGCTGAGTACATGGACTTCCCTATGCATCCAAGCCCTCCACACACTGGTTTCCAACAGATACTAACAGAATGGATGGATGGCTACAAAACTACTTTGGGATCATGCCTCAGTAAAAGGCCCTTCCATAACACTGCCCTTGCATCCTTCAAAGACATGGGGATCAACGGTTCTCTGAAATCTGAGTTATAAAACCAAGATAACCTGGCCATGAGTGCTGCACAACAGTTGACAAAAAACCCTGGATCTTGTTTCCAAACTGAAGATGGCGAGGTCACAGTCCACAGCCTCCCCCAGGCATGAAGGGGGCAGGCAGCTCAGGACAAAGCCCGGTATTGTCACATCCACCGTGACCTCCCTGCTCTTCTCAAGGGATCTCACTGTGGGAATCCACAACTATCCACTGCAAAATGATCAATTATCCAGATCTAAATACATGTTCAAGTTCAACATACTGCTCTCCAGCTTGCAACCCACCAAAGGTGTCCCATTGTACTTAAATGCAATCTGAGCATCTTTCCAAGGCAGGCAAGCCCCGTACCTCCTCCAAGACCCTTCTTCTGCTACTCTCCCTCTCCTCCTGGTGCTCTGCATATACAGTCTTCTCACTGCTTAGAATGTTCCAGATCTCCCCACGACTAGCTCTCTTACAGGTTTCAGATCTAAAGTTACTTCCTAAGAAAAGCTTTCTGAATGAATCGTCCTATGGAAGGCAGTCCCCATCCGTGTCCTGAATCCTCAGAAATCACATGATGAAGTTCTGTTTTCTCTATGACACTTGCTGAACTGTTTTTCTCATTTATTTGCTCCCTTACTTGGCAGCAACACTAAATTACAATTCCAGGACAAACAGGGGCCTGGTTTGCCAGGTTCACTACCACCCCTCCAGCACCTAGCATGCGGTAGGCACTCGGTGACACCCGTGGAAAGGATGGGTATCTTTTCTCCAAGCCAACAGCATGGGACTCCTGCGGACTGGAGAAATTGATCTGAGCTGTTCAGCAGTCTTGGCCACCTGCCATGAGCTGGGCACCATGTAAGCCCAGGGGATGGTGTGACACCAGGAAGAGTCTCAACAGCCTATAAAGTGGCCCTGCAGTTCCTCCCCTTCCTTTTTGCTCAATTTTATGGCTTTGCCATTAAAAATAATTAAGACTAGAAAGAATTCAAAATGCAAAATTAGGGTTCTCTGCATCAAGTGCCATTATTCCTGCCCGTGATCTTGGTGGGTCTCACACCTAGGGTATCAGACGTATAGTGGGATCCTTCACAAACCACTGGGCATGGAGTGGCCAACATTATTTGTCATGGCCAGAAGAGACTAGTTGCCCAACAGCAGGCTGAGAAACAGGGAGAGCCCAGATGCCAGGCATTCATCTCTTTAATGGGACATTAATGTCGTCAATTGAATGTTCAGGCCCTCAGCACAGAATCCAACTGGGGCAGCGTCTAATTGCCCCCTGGTGCCAGTAATTTATGGAGCAGGCTCCCTTGGCAGCTCACATCCAACAAATCTACTAGGGGCCTTAATTGAAAATGGTAGCTTAACCAGAAACTCCTGCTAGTACCTGTTTGATATGGGGACCCATACCCGGGGACAGGTCAGCCTGGCATGGCCACAGGGAGCTGGAGAAGGGCCAGGAAGGGCCCATCATACTCCTAGCCCCTGGAGACCCTCCGTATTCTGGAGTCAGATCTTTCATCCTGAATCTGGCAGACAGATTCATTGAGATGAATCACCTCCCTAGTTACATGTGAGGAAGGCAGAAACCAGGTGCTGAGCTTTGTGTGGGCCACTTTCTTGCCAAGCTTCCCTGACCGACCTTCCCCTTCTTTCAGCACTGCCACCGAAATGCATTCCCTCAGTCATTCAAAACTGTCATTTACCATCTACAAATGCTGTTTGCTCTTCTATGTATGGGGGATTCAACAGTGGGTAAGTGAGAGAGATACAGTTCTAGCTCTTTCTATTTTTTAGAGACAGAGTCTCATTTTGTTGCCCTCAGTAGAGTGTCGTAGTGTCATAGCTCACAGTAATCTCAAACTCTTGGGCTCAAGTGATCCTCTTGCTTAAGCCTCCCACGTAGCTGGGACTACAGCTGCTCCACCACAATGCCTGGCTATATTTAGAGATGGGTCTTTCTCTGGCTCAGGCTAGTCTCGAACTCATGAGCTCAGGCAATCCACCTGCCTTGGCCTCCCAGAGTGCTAGGACTACAGGTGTAAGACATCACACCTGGCCTTGTTCCAGCTCTTTTGTGGAAAATCAAGTAGTGAGCAGGTAACTTAATGAGATAATTTTAGGTAGTAAAGTCCAAGAGAAGGTAATAAAATAGGGAAGGGTCAGGTGTAGAATGTAGCTATTGAGATACACATGGGTGGCCAGGGGAGATGCTTCTCGGAAGGGGCACCATTTGGATTTAGATCAGAATGACAAAAAGTCAGCCAGCTATGTGATAACTTGCGGAAAGCATTCTAGGCAGGGAGATCAGCAAGAGCTGAGCTTGAGGCAGGAACAAGTGTGGCATGTTTGACAAAGACACGAGAAGTGTGAGCAGAGTCAAGAGTGGTGCTGGACAAGGCTGGAGAAGCAGATGGAGGTCAGATCATGTAGGGCCTTGGGGATCTGGAGCCAGGGCTGATGCTGTAAGGTGGTGCTAGGTAAATCCATCTCTCTAGTCAGAAAAATAACTAAAAGCTCATGAGCTCATGCTGTATGGAGGAGGGAGAAAGTGCCTTCTATGGACCCATGCATCAGTCCATCTGTCCATCCATTCGCCCATCTGTCCATCCCTCCATCCATCTATCCACCCATTTGTCCATCCACCCATTCTTCCATTTGACCACCCCTCTACCTTCCATCCATGTGCCCATCTGTCCATTCACCTATTTATCCATCCATCTACCTATTTACTTAACCACTTATATATTCAATGATTGATTAATCTGGTGATTATTTAATAATCCCTGTGTTAGAAACTGGGGTGATAAAAACACAACCATACACAGGATTTGTGGCCAAAGAGACCTGGGTTCAATTTTGAGCTCTTACGCTTTCTAGCTATGATAAAGAAAATTAATGAATTTTTATAAGCGTCAGTTCTCTCATCTGTAAAATGGAATTAATACCACTACTTCATTAGGGCACTCGTTTGTTACTGGTCTATTGCTACCGTAAGTTTAGGAAGGGTCACTGAATGGGGGATGAAAAATTGAGAGGAGCAGAAATTCTACTCTAAAAAACAGACCAAACTTCCAGGTTGGTTTGGTCCACTCAGTTGACAACTCCACTGTCTCTCTCTCCTCCTTCCCCTTTTAAGACGCTGGCGTGTGTCGGGGCTGGAGAACCTTCTCCAGACACTTGGTGCATCTTTAGGGCTCTCCAAGTCCTCTTCTCCTCCATCTCCAAATACAAGTGTCAGATTATGGAACAGGTGATTGCAAAAGGTGAAGCGGGACAACCTCTGGCCTCTTACCTCGGAAAACTGAAGCCTCCCGAAGTCGCTGGGTGGGCTTGCAATCTTGAAGACTTTTTTTGGCATCACCCATGTCTCCAGAGTCTCCAGCTTGCTCACAGCCAGATTGGTGGCGTGATGCTTGACGAGGAAGCCCTGGAAGCGGTCGGCAAGGAAGTAGAGGTGCACAGACGCTGGGTGGCCCATGGAGTAGTACCTGAAGACACAGAAGCCGTGGTCAGGGCTGGAGGCAACAGGATCATGACAGGGCTCTCCACCCACCATGCCAAGCCTGTTCCAAAAATAGTCCCCATTTTCTACCAAATTCCTATCATATTCCCATCTGAAAGCGGCTCCCTATGGGTCTATGATTCAATGACTATGAATAACTTTCTCTTTTTTTTTGCTGATAATAAATGGAAAACATGCTGACCATGGGAAAGTACAGCAAAGAAAATAAAATGACTCCTTTTCATGCCTCTTCCCATAAATAATGTCAACGCACAGATATTGATTGAGTCCTCTGGTGCCTGCTTCTAGGGAGTGACAATGGTGTGTGAACACTGTCATATTGATGGATCTCCCTTCGGCCTTATTTTCTATGCATATATTTGCATACTTATTACACAGTTGGGATCAAAATATGTGTACTGGTTACATTCTGCTGTTGCTTTTTCCTGAGCATTATCTCGTCTTGGAAAAGTCTCTAAGAATGTGATTCTCTGTGTGAGGATGTATTCCTTTGTAAAGAGTGTCCATTTTACAGAGCAAGTTCCCTATCACTAGATGATAATTCTAATCTTTTGCTACTCTAAATAACGTTGCACTAAACAACCTTGAGCAAAAATTAAACAGAATTCTTTTTCATTCCTCTCTCTCCTTCTCTCTCTGTTTGAATCTTCAAGGGGCACATTATGCCTGTTGCTTAGCTTTACTGGAAGTTCTGCTGCCTAAGTGATTCACACTCTAACAGTCTTTTGCCACCGTCAACATGAGTTATCACCTTTAAAAACAATTGCTAATCTGAGATAATATACATGCACGTATATTTGTAGCTTATTGTTTTGAAATGGTCCATAGAAGTTTGCTGGCCGATCGGGGCAGGGAAGGTAAGCAGAGATGCCCAGGCAGGGTCCAGGAGGAGACAGCCAAGGAACGCTCTGAAGGGGCCCAGGTCCATGTCCTTCCTACTTGTGAAATAACAAGCTGCTGCTTCTGAATGTGTCAACTGCACAGCACTAAGAGGGTGCTTGTGGGCCCCTAATAACAGCAGTCCACAAATCACTGTCCCTGCTCAGCTAAATGCAGCCTTCCTTCCGGTCTCCATGTGGAGTCCTAAGTCTTTATGTTCAATTATAATGGTTTGGGAAGCCCCCTTTCCGGTGTTTAGGCATCTTCTAAAATCACTGCCTTGTTACGGGGATGTCTCAGGGGGCGGGGGGCAAGGGATCCAGGAAAAAAGCTTGCACCATCTTCAGATTATTTGCTGGCATCATGGCACATACCATGACTATACGAGCAGGGAGCCCTGGAATGTGCTGGCACTTTCCCATTGCAGCCACGTCTAGGCAGGGCTGTTCCACAGAACTTTCTGTGCTGATGGAAGTGTTGTGATGTTCAATAAAGTAGTTGCCAGCCACGTGTGACTACTGAGTACCTGCACTGTGGCCACTGTTACTGAGAACTGGATTCTAAATTTCATCTCGTTGTAGAGAGCTTACATAGCCACTTGTGGCTTGTGGCTACTGTACTGGGCAGCAAAGACACTGTCTCAGTAAACCAGTGGTTGCCTGCATCAGTGCCTCCAATTCTTTAGGTCTCCTGGATCTAGACTCCCTTCCATGTGACTCTGCAGCTTTCCTTGTACGCATAAGAGGACATCTATTTCTCCACCTCTGGAATCTTCTTTGGCCATCAGAAAGTGGTGGAAGGAGTGTCATGCCAGTTCTGGGCCATGACTTCAAGGAGCCTTGAGGATTTACCATTTGTTCACTTGCTCTTCTGTGATCACCATGACAGCACACTCTGGGCTAGCTCACTGGAGGATGAGGCTTCGGAACAGAAGGCTGATCTAGGACCAGTTGTCCTAGATCAGCCAATTATTTCCAGCCAAGAGCAACACAGCCACCCTCCTGGCCTACAGCTGGCTGCTAATGCCAGAGGGAGGCCAGCTCGGACCAGAAGAACTGCCCAGTTGACCTGTGACTTGAGCACTATGTAAGTGCTTACTGTTTCCAAACATGGATTTGGGGATTGTTTGTTACACAGCATGACTGTGGTGACACAGAAGCAATGCACTGCCAATGTGTGCTCTGGAAAGTGGGTGGGACAGGAGAGCTTGTTGTCACGGGAGTCAAAAGAAGAAAGTGTTTCCAAAAAGGAGTGGTCAACTGTATTGAGTGCTGAGAGGACTAAGAAAATGAATAATAATCAGGTACTCTAGAAATTTAGGAGTTAATCTCTAATAGTCGGCCATCCCTCACCTCTCATCAAGAAATCCTGTTGTCTCCACCTTACTCCATCCTCTATTCTCCTCATGCACTGCCAGAATCCTGGTTCAAGCCACCAGTGCTCCCCACCTAGACCTTTGCAGGTGCTTCCATAATTGTTCCCCCCTATTACTTTGTCTGCTGCAACCTATTCCCACAGTCGCTACAGCCACCATCCCCTGCTTAAATACCATAAGTTGGTCTGCTTAATGTTTAGAAGAAAATACAAATTCCTTACTTGCTATACAAAGCCCTGCCTTCTCTAGCCTCATTTTGTTTTCTTCTGTTCAAATCCACCACTTTCTAGCCACAAGTGGCCTTACTTTGGACTCTTGAACACCCTAAGCTCATTTCTGCCCCAGGGCGTTTGCACATGACATCTTCTCTGCTGAGAAAGCTCTTCTCCTCTTAAGACTGCATGTCTGGCTCTGTCTGACCATTTTGCTGAAGTGTTACTACCTCAGAGAGATATTCCTTGACTGCTAAATCTTAAGCCACTATCTTTTTTTTTTTTTTTTTTTTTTTTGAGACAGAGCCTCAAGCTGTCCCCCTGGGTAGAGTGCCATGGCATTACAGCTCACAGCAACCTCCAAGTCCTGGGCTCAAGCGAGTCTCCTGCCTCCGCCTCCCAAGTAGCTGGGACTACAGGCGCCCGCCACAACGCCCGGCTATTTTTTGGTTGCAGCCGTCATTGTTGTTTGGCGGGTCCGGGCTGGGGATTCGAACCCACCACCTTAGGTGTACGTGGCTGGCGCCTTAGCCTGTTGAGCTATAGGCGCCGAGCCTAAGCCACTATCTCTTCACTGTCACAAGCCACTATCTCATCACTGTCACATGACTGCATCTTCTTTTGAGGCAGAACATTTACCCTTATTAATCTTTTGTTCTGGTTTGTTTGTGCTGTCTGTCTTTACACTAGAATGGCAGGGCCTTGAACTTGAAGCCTGGTCTGCCTGGGTTATAGCTGAATGCCTTGTGCCTAACACAGAGCCTAATACATATACTGCAAACAATGAATGAATGAATGAATGAATGAATGAAAATTTTAGAAGAATCTTCTCTAGAAAATTTGGGGGCCTGTAGTAAAATACTGACATTCTTAACCCTGGATGATAGATGATAAGCAAACATTATTTTCTTGTTTTTGTTAATCTGTCATTTCAAAAATTTCTGCAACACACCTGTCTTATTTTCTAATATGAAAAAGAAATCAATAAACGTTATATTTAAGGAAGGTTATCCTGTAGACCAGAAAGGCACAATTTGCCTAAAATACTCAGACAAAATGAAACTCAAAAGTTTTCACTTGCTGTTTCCCCAGATGCTCCAGGGGTAGGAGTTCATTCTCTTTTGCCTTTTGGGATAAGAGTCCTTGGTCCTGATTTATTTGCAGGCTTCTACTCATAAATACGTCAGCTTTGCCCACAGCAAGGCACAATGGTTCCATTACAATAAAAAATGAGGCGGAAGCCAGAGGATTCTAGGCTCGAGGCAACTAGATGGCTCGGTTCACTCCGAAATAAGCACTAGGAGAACATTTCAACAACCCTAAATAAATTGGAGGTGTCTCTTGGAATTTCCTGTACGATAATTTACCTTATGCAATTCTAGGAACCTTGTGATTAAAATTATTCTCGAATGACATCTGCTTTCCAAACATCAGGCACTGCACTGCATGGGGTGGTTTTGAGGAGTGGATTCTGCCCCCAGACTAGCAGAGTTTGGGAAAGATACTCACCAGTGACCTTGATCCCAGGTACCACAGCTACGTACCTGGGTGTGCTGTACTACATGCAGCTTGGGGCACGGTGCTTGTGGGGCTATCAGGGAAACTTTTGCAAATTATCACAAAGGAGGTGGCCCTTAGATGGCCTTTAATGACTGGGAACAGGCCAGCTATGTGGTGACAGTGGGGGGCTGGGAGGTGGGGAATGAAGCAAAGGACAGCGAGAACAACAAGTGGCTCATGTCACCAGTTCCCATCTCGCACAGCAGGCCCACTGCTGGCTGCTTTTGACAGCTTAATATGTAGTAACAATGGCAGCTGAGATACAGACAATGACCTGATCCCGGACCGAGCACTCAGTACAGAAAACATTGCTAAAGCGGGGACAATACTGCTCCATAACTCATAAGGTACTTTCCGAGGATTACCTCCTCTGCACAGGACACCTCATGATGTAAAGATTATTCTTCTCATTTTACACATGAGCCACCTGAGGCTCAGAGAGGGTAACAACTTGCCTAATGGCCAACAGCTAGGAATTCAAGTTGAGGTTTTATTTTTAGATAGGGTCTCACTCTGTTGCCCAGGCTAGAGTACCCTGGTGTCCTAGCTCACAGCAACCTCAAATTCCTGGGCTCAAGCGATCCTCTTGCCTCAGTCTCCCGAATAGCTGGGACTACAGGCAGCCATCACGATCCTGGCTAGTTTTTCTATTTTTAGTAGAGATGGGGTCTCGCAGGAGCTCAGGTTGGTCTCAAACTCCTGAGCTCAAGGGATGCTCCCGCCTCAGCCTCCTAGAGTGCTGGGATTACAGTGAACCACTGTGCCTGGCCCGGACTAGAGTTGAGTTTGAATTACAGCGAACCACTGTGCTGCCCAGCCCAAACTAGAGTTAAGTTTGAACTGCAAGTCCTGTGTTCATCACTCATGTTAGTCTCCCTTTAAACTAAATCAGAACCTGCAAGGGGAGAGAAGCTGGGGGCAGGAGAAGGTCATGAAACATTGTCCCAGCCCTGTAGAAAAACCCAGCTGGCTACGCAGAAGGCACCGGCCAGGAGACCTGCCTGTTCTCAGGGTTTTAGGGAAAACACAGTTCCTTTCTTCTCCTCCTTCCCTTCCTGCAGAAAGGGAAGATGTGGGCGAAGAGAGATATACAAGGGAAGGCACACTGAAGAGAGACTGATGCTCAAAACATTTTTAAAAAGTGGGCACACTGTTCAAAGAGGAAGGTGGGAGGAAGGGGAAGGAAGAACAGCAAGACGTAGAGTGATGACGCACACTTCTGGGACTCTATCCTAAGGAAATCATCAGAAAAGAGAATGGGGGAGAAGGCCTTCTGCAAAGAGATATTCATGAGAACATTATTTACAATGGCACATTACTGACAATAGCCACAGCAGAGGGGCAGACGAAGCCAGCTCTGGAATTTCTACTCGTAGGAATACTGGCGGCATCAAAAAGGATCATTATCATCGCGGAAGCTGCCGAGCAACACAGGGAAGCGGGGCTAATAGTATAATGCCAAGTGGAGAAAACAGGATCCCTGATTCTTCGTGCAACTGTGTAAACATCTGCAATGCACGTGGCTGGAGGACAGAAGGAAATAGAAAGGGAGGAGCGGGGATCACGCCGAGTTCTCTCCCTGCCTCCCCCTCTCTTCTTATTTCTGGAACACTCTTGCCTAAAGTGTGGGCAGGCAGTGGTAGGCGAGATGACGCTCAGGGGTAGTCGAGCACTTTGAACAATAGCTTTGCCTTTTAACAATGTTTGGGCTTATATTTTTAGGTGTGGGAATGACACTGTGGTTATGTTTTAATGAGGAATTACTTCTCAGAAGAAACGTGTTAAAATATTTGTGACTGACATGACATGATGTCTGAGATGCACTTCAGGCTGATCTGGGGGGGGGAGGGTAGCAAGTGGGAGGAGGTGAAGATGAAACGAGATCAGCCTGGAGTTGGTAACTGCTCGGGCTGAGTGATGGAGCCAGGGGGTTACCCTGTTCTATTCCGTCTACATTTGACATTTTCCATCATGAAAGGTAAAAGAACAAAAGCAGTTCTGTACTTTCATGGTTGCCTTCCACTTAACACTATATAATACGGTGCCAGAACCGTCCTTCCAAAGTACACATGTGTAGCAAAAAGACTTAATCAACTGAAAGAAAACCATGGATACCTATGAGGCCTGGCATTCTGAGAAAGAACAAAGTAAAGCACAGAGCATGGCTACGGCTTGGGCCGGAAACGCCAGGCACGCTACGATGGTTGCACCGATGACTTTTAGGGAGAGGAAGAGGGGGAGAAGCATGGGGTGGAGCTGCAGCTCCCCAAGAGGAGGAATGCCTGGAGTCCCAGCTTCTTGGGAGGCGGAGGTGGGAAGATCACTTGAGCCTAGAAGTTTAGGTCCAGCCTGGACAACATAGTGAGACCCTGCCCCTTACATTTTTTTTCTTTGAGACTCAGTCTCATTCAGTCACCCTGGTGTCATAGCAACCTCAAACTCGGGCTCAAGCAATTCTCTTGTCTCAGCCTTCTGAGTAGCTGAGACCAAGGTGCCTGCCACAGTGCCCAGCTACTTTTTAGAGATGGGGTCTTGCCCTTGCTCAAGTAATTCACCCACCTCAGCCTCCCAGAGTGCTAGGATTACAGTTGTGAGCCATCTTGCCCAGCCCCCCACTATTTTTTTTTATGGAAGCAGGTCCTCCCTCCTACTCTATGCCCTCCACATCCTGCCTGCTCCGGGTTCCCATCCTCCGCACCCCGTGGGCTCACCGGCAGCTGTTCTCCCCATCCGTGTGCAGCGATGCCTCTGCCCGGCGAAGGCCCAGGCGGGCAAAGGAGTGATACAAGGTGAGCGTCACGTCACTCAGGCTGTGGGTGCCATCAGGCTCATCATAGACGTTCTCCCAGTAGGAGCGGAGGCCTGGGGTGCCTGCGGGGTAGTTCCCGTACAGGTAATAGTCCAGCTGCCCAATGATTTCCTGATTCACCACGGCTTCGAACTTGCGGGCAAAGAAGGTGGGCCGGGCTGTCTGCTGTGCTCATGGAAGATTTAAAAAAAAAAAAGCTGCATCAGCAAGTGGGGGCAGGACCCTAACAGCACATCCTGTGGTTAGGAGCAAGGCTCTGCAGCCCGCCTGCTTGGATCCAAATTTTAGAGCTGATACTTACTAACCTCTGTGTTCTCAGTTTCCTCATCTGTAGGATGGATTATAATGAGGGTACAAATAGGCTTGAGTGAGTTAATCTCTGCAAAGCATTTCAAGCAATGATAGGCACTTAGTAAGCATCATTTAGATGTCTGTTATGTAAATTAAATCCTAGATGTTTATAGCTGGGATGGATCTCAGAAATCGCTTAGCTGGAGGTCACAGACTAGTAATCTAGGGCAAAGACAGCCCGCAGATGCATTTTAGTTGGCCAGCCAGAGTTTTAAAATGGAACTAGTTGGAAGTTGGAAATACTTTAAAGAGTTCACAGAAACTCTTCTGGCTTCCCTTTAAATAGTAACAGATCTGGCAACCTCAGGCCCACATCCCTACATAGTAACAACTAGTCAAAGCTGAACAGCGGCTGTCCCTCTAGACAAGACATGGGCTCTTCTGCTCACCACAGTCCTCTCCACTCCCAACTGCCTCCCTGGCATTTCAGCTGACTTGCATTATCTCTCGGAGTGAGCCTAGAAATTCATATTTTTAACAGCCCTTAAAATATTTGCTCACTAAGGTAATTCACTTGCTTTCTATGGTTTGAGGATAATGTAAGTGACACCAGAGTTGCCTGTGTATCAGCAACCTGGATAGCTTTTAAAATCTGGATTCAGAGGTCCTTCCTGAGACCTACTGAGTCAACATCTCTGGAGGTGAGGCTCAGGAGTATGCATTCCAAAATACACCTTCTCAGGTGATTATAACACAGCATTTGTAGACCATTGATATAAACCAAACACTTACAAAAACAAGCCCAGAGAAGGGAAGGGACTTATCCAAGGACACACAGCAAGTCAGTGGCAGAGCTGGGAGGAAGAGTCAGGGTTGAGGGTTAAACAAATAAAATACTGAGCATCTGTTATCTACTAGGTTTTATACAGTGTTGTAGGGAAGAGACTGACAAACATTTGCAATAAAGAGCCAGAGGAAAAAATACTAAAAACAACTTTGAAACTGAACTCTGCTTTTGTAGCATGAAAGCAGCCAAAGACAGAATAGCAAATAAGTGGACATGGCCATGCTCCAATATTTGCAAAAGCAGGCAGTGGGCTGACTTTGGCCCCAGGAGCTGTAGTTTGCTGACCCCTGGTCCAGGGCTGCAGAAACAAATAAAACACAGCCCTCTCCCTTGAGGAGCTTATTATGGTCTAGCACTATTATTGACCTAAATTTGGGTCCAGAGCTGTTTTCACTGCAGTGGATTAATGGCAACAATTAACTACTGAGCACATACAATATGCAGGGAATTGCATTTATGTCATTACTTCTAATTCTTCCAACAACTCAGCAAGGTGGATATTATTATTCCCATTGTACAGATGAGGAAAGTGAGCTCAGAGAGGAAGGTTATATGTACAGACCCATGCAGTTTAAGATTTGAACGCAGAATGGATGACTCCAAAATGCAAGCTCCTTTTACTCCAGGATTGAGCTGATGAAGTAAACTAAACATCTCATCAGCTCTCTGCTTCATGAAAGCGGGGGCCTCTTTCTCCATGGTACAGAAGTCAGCGTGGTTCCTTTACAGTCTCACTGAGAAGAGTCAGACCTCCTGAGTTCAAATCTCACTCACTTAGCTGCTTCCTAGCTGTGTGTATCTTTGGGAAAGCCATCCAACTTCTCTGGGTCTCTGCTTCCTCATCCATAAAATGGGTATAACATGCGTTATTTGCATAGTGTCTGGCACACACTGTTAGCGGTCTTATTATGTAATTATTATCATAATTAGATATGATAATTTAGATATTACCAGACCCTTTTTTTTACTAGGTGTCTGTCCACCTAGGGGCCTACGAGTCTTCATTTCTGGGGACACAGAATCGGCCTCAGTGGCAGGGCAGCCTTCTTTCTCTGCCTGAGATTCTCTGACCATAGCCAGCTCTTTTAAAAGGGCATGTTTCTATATTTACTGTTCTTTTTCTGAGAGTTCTTTGCACAAGAACTCCAAGTTCCTTCAAGGCAGCAATTTCTGGATTCTGGATGTCGGGGGATAATCTTGATCATTGTTTACTGTGAAAGAACGAGCTGAGAGCACGTGACGTGGTCCATCGCCCAGTCTTTACCAGAGACCACAGTGTCCCCAGGATCTACCAGGCTAGAATACAAATGGGGCCGCCTGGGGAGAGCAGGCCCCCCAGTTATCAGCAGGTGGAGGATCTAGGCCCCAAGGGATGGAAGGTCCCCTGCAACTGGGGCAACAACTTATCCTCTACCAAGGTGGGGATCAGTTTTTTTTTTTTTTCTTTCAAATAGGTCAAACATCCCCCCTGCAGCCCTCTCTCCATCTGCTCACCAACTCTTTTCGGCTCGGACAATGGGGAGGTAAAATGTCATTCAAGTTCATGCTGGAATTAACATGGGTTTGAGGAGATCCCTGTAATCTGCCACCAAAACGGGCCTTATCACAGCACCCACTTAAGGTGGCTGAAGACACTGAGAGGGAACTTTGGGAAAATATGGATGACAGGAGAAAACCCGCTGTGTGTGCTGCACCTGGCAGGGATGGAAGCTGGATGGCAGTGAGGCCTGGTGGGAAAAACCCAGTCTGGAACTGGAAACGCTACACTTCCCTAGCTGCATGGCCATGGGCAAGTAGGTTCACCCCCCCCCATGCCTTAGTTTCCCCACCTGCAGAACGGAGGTGATGCTCACCCCCATGAAGCCAGTGCCCACACGGGCCGGGCGCGCAGGTGGCATGGAGCAGATCTAACATGAACTCCATCCCAGAGTCTGGGGGCCCTGGGTGTGGATTTGACTCTGACTCAGAAGTTCTAGAATGGGCGGAGATTCTGCTTTTCTAACAAGCGCTCTGGTGACAGAGATGTCGCTGGTCTGTAGACCACACCTGGAGAGGCCAGGCTAAGAGGCTGGAAGCTCCACTTGGGCGGCAGTGTCCTCCCCTGGATGTTTCAGCTATATGCAAAGAGTGAGGGCGCTGGGGTTATCAGCCTGGCACTGCTGTACTGGTTGTCCCTGTCCTGCCTCCAAGTCATCGGCTTGGGAAGTAGCACATCATCTCCAAGTGCCACTCTAGTGACCCGAGGGTGCTTTGTTTAACCTTCCTGTAGTGTTCTGTTTGAGCTTTCTGCAGCTGGGGTCTGGGCATGTGAGGAGGAGAGGGGAAAGGCACATAGGACGGAAAGGGAGGGGCCCTGCGGGCTGAGGCATCCTTGGGGCACATGGCAAGCAGATGAGCACCCCCCACCCTCCTACCTCTGCTCTCCCCAGAACTGTAAACTGGCTGTCCAGAGGCAGCTGTGAAGGTAATGATATCTCTGCCTCTTGTTACTCTTCAAGTACATAGAACACAGAGGTTTCCCAGCTGAGCTGTTTATGAGAATTTCCCAAAGTATAACACTGAAAATACAAATTCCTGGACCTCCCTGGAGATGTGTGCTTCTCAAACAGGGGCAAGTTTGCCTCTAGGGGACAATTGGCAATGTCTGAAGACATTTTTAATGGTCACAACCGGAGGTTGCTAAAGTTGTCCAGTGGGCAGAGGCCCAGGGTGTTGTTGGGCATTGTGCAATGCACAGGACACACCCAGGACAGAGAATGACCCAGCCACAACGTCAGGAGCTCCGAGGATGAAAACCTCTGCCCAAGATATACTCAGGTTTGTATCCAGAAATATGTTTTTTAACCAGAGGATTCTGATTGAGAGGAAGTACAGAGAATAGGTTATGAGCCTTGGGAAACAGACACTTTAAATGTTTTGACCTTGCTATGCCTCAGTTTCCCTATCCCTTAAATGGAATAATAATAATAAATATATTACATGGTTGTTGTGGGGCTAAGGAGTCAACACAGATGAAGTGGTTAGGAGAGCCCTGGCATGGAGTACCAGCTCGGTAAATATCGGTTCTGGTTGACGCTGTTGTTATCATCAGCAGCAGGTGGGGCTGGGCACTGAGGCTCAGATGTCTGCAGGGCTGAGGTCTGGGGGGCGGGTGGGGCGCAGTGTGCTCACCTGGAAGCGGTGGAAGTCCTGCGGCTTGAAGTCGTTGGGGGAGCAGCCGCACCAGTCCACGATGTGCTTGTACTGACACTTGCAGCCCAGCTTGCGGTTCCAGTTGGTGATGCGCAGGTTGTTGTCCACCATGGTGTCACAGTGGGGGCTGTTCTCCAGGACCGTGTGGAAGAAGGACTATAGGGGAGAGAGGGGCCTGGCCTGAGACCTCCGCTAGCCTGCCCCGAATGGGTGGGGGTGAGGGGTCAGTCCTGAGGACCACCTGACTGTGAAGGGATGCCCTCAGAGACACATTCTGTCCTCTCTGTGCACAAATGGGGGCAGCTGCCAGGCAAATTCTGCCTCACGGTACAGCTGGCTGCTTTGTCCAGACTGGCTTAATTCTACCCAGAAGCCTCCTGCTTTGAGTGGTTCCCTAAGTTGTCATTCCCCAGCCTCTAGAATCTGATCTGATATCTTTTACCCCCCAGGTCATCTTCTGTCTGCTCAGTACAGAGGAAAAGTCCCTCAGAGTTTGTCAATACACGGGGCAAAGGAAAAACATGGGGACTAATTTTCTAGAATATTGGGGGTCAAAAGGGTTTGCAAATGGCCAGTTCTGAAACCAAAGGGATTCAGGTCTGAGATGCTAACAAAGGCTGATGCTTTGGTATGTCCCCCCTGGGTGTGGGAGGCCAGATTCAGGGCTGCATGAGGCCCAGGACACCTTGCTGTAGCCACCTGCACAGTGACTGCCACACAGGGAGGGGAGCAGTGGGGCTCCTCACTGTCCATGCTTTTGAACCAAGAGCCGTCGTTTCTCCCTAATCCTAGGACTGACTCTGGGCCACCTCTCTCCAAGGAATCTGAGAAAGAGGCAATGTTGGGAGTGACAAGATGACGAGAGGAGAAACGATTGTTGATGCAGTGGAGAGATTACCAGAGATAGAAAAAAGGTAGGTATTTCTATTTCAACATTGTCTTATAACAATTCCAGACACCAGGGGAATGTATTTCCCTGCTCTCTGCTCCCTAAGAGAAGCCGTCAGGGGACATGTGCCCGCATTCAAAGGTTTACAGGCAGGAATGGAGGAGGTGGGATCTAACAGAGATCCTGGAGCATATGTGCTTCCGTATTGGGACAGGAGAGGGCTGGGGTCACTCACAGAGCTTTGGCCATCAGCAGTGTGGTGGGCACCTTGATTAAAACCACCAGACTATCCAATAATCTCTTCTAAATGAGTGGGTGGACAAGATGAGGCTCCACCCACTACTCTCTGCTAAGCTTCTTGGGCTGCTAGATGCCATTCCCATGAACCTGAATTCTAAGCTTGAATTGTCCACAAGCCCCCAGAAGCACATATACCCCATCAAGCAGGGGGGGAAAGCACCCAATTACCAAGTGCCCTGTGTCCTTTTATAATGATACAGAAATTCTCTGCAAGATAATGGATGAGGAGGTTATCGGAATTGAGAGAAAAGGTGATTTTTGCAGGAATAGGATTAAAAGCTGATTACTTGACATGTGTGCAGAATAGTAAAACCGGCCCAGTGATGACACGCTCGTCATCTCTCTGGCTGATGTGGGCCATCAGCCCTCCCTCGAGCCTGGCACTGCCCCAGAGATGGGTGAGATATGAGGAAATCATCAAATGAGATGTGCTGTCTCATCTCGCCTGCAGAAACACACAGCCCGTGCGATCCAGAGTCAGGGGCCCCTCCAGGGAAGGAACTGTAGTGTACCATTCATGAGAAATATCACAGGCTCAACAGAAAAGGGTCAGGCTCTGGAGTTTTCTGAAGTCGGATCAGTAATTAGGGTGCAAGTGAACAGAAGGTCAGGGAGGTGAGTCTAGAATCTTCCAGCTCAGCTCTGAAACGAAGGCTGCTGGCATGTCAGCAGCGATTCTTCCAAACTGGTTCTCTACCCATTTCCAGATGGCAGTGGGTCTGTTTTTAGAATACTTCACATCCTCACACAACAGGGCTTTCCACTCCAAGGTCTGAAAAATGATGACAGTCTCCCCGGGAGCTTTTAAAATATAGGGACCACGTAAGGACTGTAAAAACTGGTCAACCGAAGGAACTAGGCCTACTGTTCACTGAGTACACGTGGTGCAAGTCTGGTCTATGAAAATCAGGTCAACTTACGGAGGTGGTCAGCTACGTACTGACCAAAAGCCCACAGGGAACACTGAGCCCTGAGTACTGGCCCACAGTGGCTGTGAATGTGGGGCTAGGGTCGGCCTGGTGGAAGTGCTGTCTGTCTGAGGTTCACTTGGAGTTTTGGAGTATGACTCACCCATGAAGCCAACACTACTTTCTGTCAAGCAATGACAGAACAATATTTGAAATGGGAAAAGGGGTACTTAGTGTTGAAAAGGTGGTTATTCCATGATTGGTGACTACGGAGGATCTATCAGAAGTTGATGTGGGTGTGTCCTGAATGGGTCGGCATGGATGGTTGTGCAGGGTACACACTGCATAACTTTTACCAGGGGGTGCCGCCATTGACACTGTAGCTATCAGAGGGTTTCTGCTGGTTTGCTAAGAGTTCTCTGGAAAATGGCAGTAAAATGTCTTGTTCTGATGAATTCACCATACTGTGTATTATGTGATTTTATGATCATGGGGGCCAGTGTCTCAAGGAAGGGGCTGCTTCCTCTATTTTACACAAAGGTACTGTGTAGACTACGGGCAGCAGCACTGTGAATCTAACTCCACGCAGCTTCTGTGCAGGCTGGAGGGGGACCAGGGTATCCTGCTATGACAGCAAGGACATCTGGATGTTTGAAGAACAACACAGGTGGACCCAGCACTGCTCTGCCAAAAATTCAGCATCTGCTTTGCTCCAAAGGCTAAAGCCAGCCCCTATCTTTCTTGGGGACTTTTGTCCCATATACTCACTTCAGCAGGAAGCAGGGTATAGGTGTAGAATTGCTTCATCTTGGTCACCAGATCGTCTGTGGAGAATGTCACATACTCTACAAACTTCCGGTTCAGCAGGAACCAGTCTGAGCCCCCGTCTACGGCGATGCCCTCGGGGATGCGCCGGTCCCCCAGGCGCCACATGTGAGCGTCACACTCCAGGAAGAGCCGATCCAGGCCCTGCTTCCGGATGAACCTGGGAGAGACAAGGTAGCCCTTAGCCCAAAGGTGCCGGGAGAGAGGGAACCCCAGCTGGAGTCCAAATAAAACAACACCCACTGCAAGAACAGAATTTATTGAGCACTTACTATGTCCCAGTTACCAAGCCAGGGCTCACTTGATCCCCACAGTGAGGCAAGTTCCTATATCCCTACTAAGGCAGGTATTATTATTAGCTTTGTTTTATGCATGAGGCCACTGAAGCTTAGAGAACACAGGGGAACTCCCCATTACAGTTAGATAGCAATGGTCATCGCTAACTTTTGAAATAACCTTGTTATATATCAGAACCTTGGCAGTTTGGTGAATGCAATCTTGGACCCTCATCTCAGAAAAGTGCTCTTAAAGGCACACAATATGTACAGGGTTACAGAATGTCAAAAAAAAAAAAACTTCCACCAAAGTTATGATAGAGTAATATGTGTGCTTCTTGATTCATATATCGTATTCAGGATTATAAAATATTTTCCAAAACACCAAATATATGATAATACATATCAACATATAAAAAAATAAGATATCATGGCAGCTCTCATAACTACTATAATTTTTTGAAGAAGTAATGAACATAAATGATATTTAGAGGTATCTGCCCCAACTATAACATGATATGGAAATATGTGATTCCTTCTGGTGAATATCACAGTTACTGCTAACATGACTGTGGTTCACTAGCTATCTTTATGGATTTCATAAATCCTGGATATCAGCTATCATTATTAAAAATAAAGATGCCTTTTTTTCCATCTGAGGTCACGGACCCACTTGAATTTCACCGACCAACCCCAGGTTAATCATGCCTACTGTAGCACATACATATATTAATATGATCACGTTGTTTAGAATTTTGCAAAACAGGCAGAGGAGAAGTGGCATTTCCTATTTTGCAGATGCAGGAATTGAAGCTATGTAGGTCCCAGAGATGGTGACATGGATGTACTGGGGGACAGAGCTAGAACCATATCTTCTGGTCCAAACTCCTAGTCCATTAATAATTAGTGTTCACTGCAGACTTCTCATATGCCAGGTACCATGCTGGACCCTGCTGGGGGTCAGGGAGAATTAAGGGTGATCTCTGTTCCTAAGATCTAGAGGTCTCCCAACCCAGGGATCTTCCCGCTCTTCCAGCTTGCTGATTTTTACACATGTTCAGGACTGTATTTTTCTAGCCTTTATATAATAAATAATTGTCTTATATAAACGTTTCTCTTTGTTGCAACCACAATGACTTCTCTAATCCCTGTGCCCACCATTACACACAGCTTTTTGTGCAAGGTTTTTGGACATGCTCAAATGTTCTCCCACCCTAGCCTTCCCTAGTTAACTTTAATATATCCAACAGATTGTAGTCTAAAAGTTAATCCTTCAGTTCTTACACCACTGTTGATTTCTTCCATGATCACCACCATCAACACCATCATCTCATTTTCATTATTACACTATCAGCATCTTCATCATCACTATCATCACTGTCATCATCATCATCACCATCATTGCCATTATCATCATCATAACCACCATCATCATCACCACCCCCACCACCATTATCATGACCATGGCCATCATCCTCCTCCTCATGGTCACCCTGAACATTCCCACCACCATCATCATCACCAC
>NW_003852439.1:3690842-3789372 GCF_000181295.1 Otolemur garnettii
TGAACATTCCCACCACCATCATCATCACCACTAACATCACCACCCCCACCACCATTATCATGACCATGGCCATCATCCTCCTCCTCATGGTCACCATCACACTGAACATTATCACTTCAAGGGCTTCATCTCAATATCTATTTTAACTCTCATGGAAACCCCAGGGATAGCACTTTCCTTAGACCACTTTTATACACATGCAAACTCAATAGCTTACCATGATACATTTGTATGTTTTTTTTGATTACTGTCCATGTCCTTGAGTAGACTGTAAGCTCCAAGAGAGCTAGAGTTGTTCTTGTTTTTGCTCATCACTATGTACTTGGCATACAGTCTGCTTAATAACTATTCATAGAATGAATGGATGAATAAGCAATGAGTGGCCAGCCCCTTCCACACTTCTGGCTTTGTGGAACAGCATAAATCATAGGCTCTACCTCCTGGGAACTCACAGTCTAAATGAAGAAATGCCATATAGGTACTTGTAAGCACAGCTTAGATGAATTTCAAGGAACTTCCAAAAAAATGTGGCATAGAGTAAGGTTGAAAAGTCTAGATGCTGTGGAGATGGAGGAGGCAGGGCCTGAGCTAGGCTGTGGAGGCTGCACAGGGAAGAGGAAATGAACCCTTCTAGATGCAGAGGACAGCCTGCGTCCGACACCCTGACCCAAGGTGTGGGTTGGGGGTGCAGAATGATGTGGCTTACGCAGGAGACTGCTTTGGGCTGGTGACACAATTATGGTGGTCATATGTTTTTAATTGAGGCAAAATCCACAGACCATAAAATTTAGTGGCATTAATTCATTTGCAGTGCTGTACAGCTGTCAGCTGCACCTAGTTTCAAAATATTATCAGCCCCGAAGGAGACCCCGTACCCATTCGGTAGTCACCCCTGAGTCTCTCCTTCCCTCCAGCCCCCGGCAGCCAATAATCTGTCTTGTTTCTATGGAAAATACCTGTTCTAGGTATTTCATATAAACAGAAGCAACACATGGCCTGTGTCTGCTTCTTCTGCTTGTTTTCCTTTTTCATCGACTCTGCAGCACGTATAGGAGCTTCACTCCTCGGTTTGGTCTGCTCGGCATTGTTCCCTGATTTTTCTGGGAAGCATGTTTTGTTTTTATTTAGACAGCCGCTCATCCTCAACTCTCAGTTCATGTGGGTTTGTACCTTACCCCTAGAACCAGGGGTAGAAACATAACCTGGCCTGGGTCAACTGGAATGTTCCATCTGCTTAGCTACCATAATAAGTTCAGAGATGGGCCAGCAACTCAAGCTGAGTCTGAAACTAGCACTTAGATTTTTGCCAGAACTACCAGGCGGGAGGGCTTTTCTATGGGATTTCTGGCTAGATGTAAGCCTAGAGCTGCTGGCAGCCATCTTGTCACCACGAGTCCAGAGGCTGTCTGATAACAAAGGCATCACAGAAATAAGAGAGGAGAGACAGAAAGATATACAGCCCCAGTCTTGGTGAGTCTGCTTGAGATCCTGGATCTTGCTGTGCCTGATCCCCACCCCACCCCCCAGGCTTGTCAGTTACATGCATTTTCCCAATGGGATCTGTCACTTGCATTTGAAAAAATCCTGACTAGGAAATGTCTGAATGATTCTGACTTCACGACTATGACAGTTGGGATGTTCTTAGGCTCCAGATGGGGCAGGTAGCCCAAACTGTGTGGCACATAAAAGCCACCTCTTCCTCTAGGCCAGTCTGCTCAGAGTTCTAGAGTTCTTTGCATTTCCTTGGCAGACTTTATCCCTTTCTCCTCAGATTGGAGTTGCCTGTCTCTGCCCAGGTAGACCCATTTGGGCTTTCTTCTTTCTGCCTCCCTTACAGATCGCAGGCAGGACAGGTTGGTCAGAAAAAGTCTACTGAGATGACAATGGTGCACCAGTAGGAGAGGATCCCATCCTGCCAGTCATGCTGAATTCCAGAAGGAACTCCTTCCCTCTGGGCCCCCCACCAGCCCCCTGACAACCATTCAAGGGAACTGCGTGAAACCTCATTAACAAATCCACATTTCCGAGGCTTTCACCTGCCTGTAGATACTGGCTACCACTGAGGACAACGGTGCACAAAAGCGAAGTCTCCACAATGATCACAATGTGAAGAAATGGTGATGCTGCTGCTGCTGGCAGTGAACGGACTGCATTTGGCTAGCAGTGCTTGTCATCTACGGGGCAGTGTGGCTTTAGCTGTCACTAGCTGGGGGACTTTGAAAAGTGAAGAGTCCTTCCTGAATCTCAGTTCCCCCCTTAGCAAAAGGACAAAGTTAGGTGACGTCTGGATTATACAGTTAATTCCCTACAGAGGTCAGACCATGGAAGTGTGTGAAATGGACTGAGCAGAAGACAGCAGGAGTGTGGTGAAATGAACAGAGAAGGAGAGAAGGCAGGTTCTCAGAGGCATTTAAATTCCTTCAAGTATTTCTGGCTCAATAAAACATACCTCTGGGCTGAATCCAGTCCGTAGGCCACCAGTCCTAATAACTCTGGCTTAGGTAACTCCCCGGCTTATTTCTCACTGTGACATTCTATAAGTCACTCTGTTCTACCCAGGAAGAGGATATGAGCAGGCGTCATGTTATATATGGACACATGGGAGCCCAGAGAAGGTTGACAACTTTTCCAAGGACGCCCAGAGAACTCACACAAGGAACGAACCCACTAAAAGACCCAGGTGTCCGGGGCTGCTCTTCTTGTTCTTAACACATCTTTCCACATGCGACATTCAAGCTTATTAGCAAAACTGTGTTTTTGCTGGAGACAGACTTGGTGAAGATTTTTCATTATATTCATAGTATCACCCTATTAAAGTGTAGCTAGCTCAGCTTCTAACCCCATTAAAGGGAGTCCCCAAGTTTAGGAAAACACAAGTCTACCTTGACTGTGGCTAGTGCCAATTACGCAGTAAGGCCCAGTCAGTGCACTTAGCCATGCTTGAAATTTTAGATAATTTGCATTCAAACTTACATAGTAATGAGAGAAAGAGAGAGAGTGAGAGAGATAAAGAAATATACAGGTAAGAAGACTAGCAATTTTTTTTTCTCTACAGACCAGCTTTTTAATTTCATGTTCCATTATATGGGATAATAGTATCATCTTGCAATTTTAATGTGATGTCCTAGACCATAATATCCAAATACAATATTTATGCAGTCATCTCCAAAATGAAATATTCATAGGGTCGGGAGATTGGTTGCTGTATTTACTGAATTAAAAAACAGATAAACTGCAAAGACATGCTTTGGTTAATTGTGAGTAAAGACAGACAACCAATTCCGCAGGTCTCAGAAGTTTCTGGGGTCACAGAGGCTGCCAGGGACTTACTTTTAAAGTGGGAGAAGGTGGCAGGGGCCCAGGATCTGGGGATGTACCAGGGAAAGGCATCAACTGTTCGGGCAGGGATTTGCTTGTTTTCCTGCCCTGTGCATTCACAACTTGAGAAGGTCAAGCTGGAATGCAAGGTAAGACACGGAATTTAACTTTCTCCTACAAAGGGAGCATGTCTCTTTTACCTGAGGGATGTGACACACCCAGACTTGCAGCAAGGGGCCCTTTACACAGAAGGCGACTGACGATGCTCTCTGCCTCTAAGTTTAATTTCCCATTGACTAGGTTACCTGGGGCAACGGGGTGCACAGGTGGCACCATCGCAGAACAGACACCCTGCATGTCTAGGTACCACTCCTGCCTCAGTGGGCCTAACCCCCTCTGAGTGCCAGCCTCCTCATCTATCAGTGGAGCCCCATAACACCTGTCCTGACAACCTCCTGAATCAGCTGCGAAGTGTGATGGATGATGCTTCTCAAAGGGCCTTGCAAAGTGTTTAGTAAGCACTGTCCACCCAAGCAACGAACAGACCCGACCATCAATCCCTTCTCACACAGTGATGAGGCTCCTCCCTCATCCTTGGCATCACCAATCTTTGTTCATGCTTTATCTCCATGGCACTTTTCACTTTCTAATGTAATATACATCGTATTTATTTAGTCTTGGGTCTATTTTTCTACTCACTAGATGTAAGCTGCAAAGTGGCAGAGGCTTTTAAAACAGTGCCCAGCATACAGCTGGTGCTCAATATGTATCAACTAAGTGAATAAAAGGAAGGGTAACAGTCACACTTGATAAGCAATCAGGAAGTTATGACTTTAGCTAACCTAAGTATCAGATTCTTCTGATACTTAGAAGTTAGAAGTATCAGATTCTTCTAACATAGAATTTGGCAGACGATGGGAACTGAATCTCAGAAGGTTAAGTAATTTCTCCAAAGTCACACAGCAAGAAGTCTTAGACTTGAATCTAGATCTGCAGAATTGAACACAAGCTCTTAATAATTCTGCCATTCTTATGCTGTCGGATTCACCAGAGTCTTTCCAAAATGATATAAATGAAAATATGAGAATTTCTACTGCATCCAAAAGAGGATGCCCAGAAATGAGACAGAGCCCAGAGAAAAGAGCTCATTGTTGGTTTCGGAAGTTGCTTTCTTCCAGACCTCCGGAGGACGTCTGTCTTCAGAACGGGCTACCTGAGGTCAAATATGGACTCATTTATATTCAGTTTAACTTCCTCCCTTCTGGGAAATGGGCAGCTGACCTTCCCCAGATCTTTCTCTACTGGCACAATATAGGACAAAGGCATAGCTGAACATGATTTCATTAGAAATTCCCAAGGACAAAATCTACTCAGCTGAGCATCAGAGTAAATGAGAAGAGAAGGGGAGAAGAGGTCAGTTAAGAAAGTACCTGTGGCCCTTGAAAATGATGCCAGAAAAGGCAGACTAGGAAAAAGTTTCTCAAGTTAGTAAATTCCCTGGCTAAATCTTGGCATAGTCATCAAGTGTGGAATTACTCCAGGACCGTCTTGTCCTGTAGTGATTTCTAGAAGGAAGAACTCCACTTCTTTGGTTAGGATGTTTGAGCAAGAAGGAATTTTAGCAACATGCGAATATAAATAATTCTACAAGTTAAAAAGCAACAAGGAAGATTCAGAGAACATGAATGTTGCACCAAAGTCACAGAACCTAGAAAAAAAATTCCCTTTCTTCTACCGTTCTGTCTAGTGATCCGTCACTGCGTCCAGATTAGTCCTTCGGCATAAGTATAACGTGAGCATTTGAGGTAAAAAATGAAGACATGATAATGCGTAAAACCCTACAATGTATAAAGTCAGCCAGCCTCATGGACGAACCCACATGTTACAACTGCAGAATGCAGGGGACTGATTTGGAGCCTTGGAGCTGGACTACTGGGTCCAAATCCCGTGTCTACTACTAACTCTGGGCAACCTTAATCATGTGGTGTTTCAGCTCCTCCTGCGGAAAATGGTGACTAAGAGTACCTGCCTCGCAGAGCTGATGGAAAGGTTTGAATGAGATTGCACGTAGAGAATGAGGACAGTGCTCTGCACATAGTAGGGCCCCATAAATCTTTATCAAGTTCACTCTTCTCCTTCATCAAGATGGAAGTTTTGGATTTCTATCCCTCTCCTTCTGTCTTCTGGAACTTGGCAGACAAGGTATGAAGGGCGCCTCTGCAGCTAAGGAGAAACTCCCAGGTCTTAAAAAGTGAGGACTCTAAGAGTAGAATGTGAACGTTTTAAAGTAATAACTGAGAAAATGACATGAAGGCTGTGTTGACCAGTTTGATGGAAGTATTTCAGATTGCATGTGAAAACCCCACACTGTACCCCAGAAGTGCATTAATGTACATAGTTACCATTCAATAATAAAAAAAAAAAGAAAGAAAGAAAAAAAAAAGTGAGGACATTTCAGCACCCCGGGCAGAAACCCAAAGCCCCCACAGGAGCCCCATCTCCTGCTATCATTTTAGCCGGGCTGCGCAGGAGTCAATCGTTATGCCTCTACTGTGTAGCAGTAGCTGAGAGATCAAGAGGACTGGGGACATCAGTCATTCTGCAGCTCTGGACAACACCTCTGATGTTCCAGGCTCCGGTCTGTGTGCTGAGAACATGGCAGGAAATAAGATGGACATCATTCCTGCCCCCTCTCTCTTCTAGGGGGAGACAAGAAACATAAATTGTATCAGTATCATTTTTTTTGAGCACATACTACATTCTAGGCCCTGTTCTACACACGAAATCTGTGTTCCCTTCTTTAGTTTTCCCTACAAACCCCACGAAGGCTCATGTTACTAGCAGGAAGGGGTAGAGATACGGAGAGGTTAAATACCTTCCCAAGACCACACAACTGGTTAGTGGTGAGGGTGGGAGTCGAGCCTTAGCGGGCACTGTATTCCACCCTCTAGCCATGAAGCTCTGATAAATAAGTAAGCAGACATAAAGAAATACAAAGTACAAGCAGATAACTACAGACTAGGAGGAATGCTGTGGAGGAAAAAATCTGGGTGCGAATGGCAGAAAATAAAGAGACGGGGACTTGATCAGCGGCGACTGCTGGGGAAGGCTTCGTGGAGGAGGTGGGTGGCATGCAAGCTGGGGAAGAAGGATGAGTGGGAATTAATCTCCTAATGAGTTGTGGGAAGAGCTTTGTGAGTGACAGAAATCACCTGTGCAAGGGCCCACATAGCAGAAACAAGGGGCCTCCTGGAAGTGCTCAGCTTTACTATTGCGGTTCAGGGCAACAGACACTGATTTGATCGGTGGCGGGTACACGTCCTCCATAAGGATATGTGTGTGGCCTGATGTGGAAGGGAATGGCCACATGATCATGCTTAGGGAGTCCGTACAGTGCAGTGGGGTCAAGATCCCAGCCTCTGGAGCAACCCTGTCTGGGTTCAAGTCTGTGCCCCCAGTTACAAGCTCTGTGTTATTTAATCTCTCGCCTCAGTGTTCCTATATGGAAAATGGGCACAGTGATGATTGTACTTACATCATGGGACCTTTGTGAGAACTGGAAGAGTTAATATTTGCAAGGCATTTAAGACAATCTGTGACACATGGTAAATCTTCCACGTGTACCTATCATTACTGTCCTGCATGGAGAAAACGGATGTGGGTCTGACACTCCAGGAGGGAGGGAAAAGAAGCCCAGTGGAAAGTTAGATTTGGGACCCTGACTGCGGGGCCTGGAGCCCTCGGGCTCAGTGGCCCGTGTTTTTCACAGAGCTTGGGATCGCAAATCAGCTCGTACCTCCAAGTTATCCAAAGGTCTGCTGGGGGCTAATTGGTTTTCCACATTTCATGTATTTTTAAAAATACTGTTTACCGCCTTTTGTTCCGATTATAAAAGAAGGCTTGGAACACAACAAACACGCAAAGAGAAAACTAAAAATCACATTCTACCTTTCCGAGATGACACTGTGAACATACTTCCCCGTTAGTCTTTTGTCTAACTTCTCTGTGTATTGTTCTAAAGGAAGTTCTGTTCCACGGATGACCTGAAAACACACCTAGAGGCCACGAGAGGAAGTGCCGTGCAGTTCTGTGTGGGTGTCTGCACAATGTTGAACTGTATTTTGATGCGGCTGCCATAATTGGATTAAATACAGTAAACACGCAAACGGTGATAAATGCATGGGTTAGATTTAAGGCAAGCAAGAGGGAAATGCAATCTGCTTTTCCTATTGGAGATGAGATATTAATTATCTCCTCACATCAATCGTGGTGCTGCATGTCAGCCAGGAAAAGAGCTCTTCTCTCGATAAGCAAGTTGGCACCAAAGTGCTCCTGAAAGCAGATTGGCCTGGGGGAGGTTCCTGGCCAGGCTCTTGACAGATTTGCCAACTTTGGGTTAAACATTTGCTTGTTTATACATCAAGGAAAGTTTGGACCTGAAGATTAGTTCAGTGTCAAAGAAGGACACTGAACATGTCTGGCGGGACTGCTCAGATGCCATCCTTGCTACGACAGGGCAGTGCTGCCTGTGGCAGGCAGGGTCCAGACCTAAGAGGAGAAAGGAACTTCTTCATGCCACTTCTGACTTGGGGCTAAAACTCTTCCCAGCTTCCTACCTGCCTGACCTTCTTACACTGGAAATGCTAGTTGCTTCTCTAAGAGTTGCTGCAAATGTTTGTAAAATGTTAACGACTGGTATGTCACATCTTCAAGATTCGTCTCATTTCTTCTCCGTCCTCATCACCAGCCTTACCACTACCACCACCATCAACTTGACACGCACAACTAACTGTTCCGAGAGATTATCCATATATTAACTTACTTAATGCTTGCAACACCTCTACAAGGTTGGTATTCTTATCATCACTCACATTTTACAGACGAGAAAACTGATACACAGGTAATTGATGGAAGTTACCCCAGGTCACACACACTCAGGGAGTGTCAGAGCTGGCACTGTGCTATGCTGTGTGCTTTACGGAGCATCTGTCTCTGCGCTCCCTTAATATTTTTCTCTAAGTCACCTTTAAGCAGCTTCTTCTGTTTTCTAACGTAACCTGAATCTAAGCATAACATCCATTAAGTCATGGGTTAGATGGGTCAATAATGTATACATGTCTGTTGATACACATAAGACCGATACCTAACTTTCATAGTCTGCTTACCAATGAAGGCTCTGAGGAGCCTTACACATCACTGGTGGATCACGAACACACTTTGGGAAATGCTGACTCTCGGAGGAAGGGGAGGGACCTGTACCCCACCCATGTAAAATATAATTCTATTTAAAGTGAACAGCTTCTTGCTGTATATCCCAAGCACTTAAAACTTTATATCCCAAGAACTTAGAACTATACGTCCTCCCACAGGCAGTCACTAATCATGGGGTGAGAAAAGACACAGGCGTTCAAGTCAGAAGGAACCAGGGTCCAGTCCCAGCTCTGCGGTTCACTCGCTGTGAGGCTCTGAGTAACTTAAAACCTCTGAGTGTCTCCAAACCTCAGGTGTTCTCATTTCCAACATTGGGTAACACCCGAAAAATGAGGCTGGAATGAGAAAGGCACAGGTTGGTGTCTGCCTGTGGTCAGTGGGGAGAGTCAATTTCCCCAATCCCACCATCCTTATCTGGATTTTATGAAGACGGGGGTGGGGGTGGGGTGAGGACACGGCCAAAGGTATTTGCTGAAACCCCATGGCTGTGACACGGTAGAGCTGGCATTTCGACCCAGGTGGCTGGACTGGAGCATCTTTGCTTCTGCACTACACAGTACCACATCCCAGGACTAACTCTTGGGGCCCTGGGGACCTTAACCGAGGTAGAGGGCAGGAGACATCCCACAGGAACCTCAATTCCAGATGAGACAGTGGAGTCTGCCTTTCCGGCTCCCTTCTGGGGACCTGTCCTTATACACTGAGACCTGAGCAGACTGCAGAGACCTGAAAAACCTCTCTGATGCTCCCTGAGTGGAGGATGTTTCCAAAGACTGATTTATTCAGGTTGAGACTAAACGTTAGGGCCCCTGCTTCTGTGAGCCCTGCTGCGGCTGTCTGGGAAAATGATGATTGCGCTGCATGTCTTTCAATACATTTAGTTACTTTATTTTTGGAGGAAGGCAAGGAGAAACGGTGGAAGCAACTCTCCCCTTCATTTAATTACAGGAACAGTCAGGACCAATTTGGCAGCTATTAAAATACTAGTCTGCCTTTATGCTGCCTCTTCGCAGTGGGGGCTGGAAGTTCAAATTGGCTGCTAAAGGCTACAGATGAAGACAGAAGGTCAACATTGCTATTAGGAATCAGGTAGAATTGAAAACTGAGGCCCCCTGGGGCCTATTTTGTGTCTCCCTGATTGCTTTGTCCCCCCTCAACTCTGTCTTTTAGGATCTCTGACTCTGTCACCTCCTTTTGGGCAAAGGCTGGTCCAGAAGCTTGGAGGAGCAGAACAGGAAGGGCCTTTGCAGACCATTTTGTTCAACTGCTGTGCTTTCAAAGGGGGAGATGTGAAGAACAGAGAAGCAGAGTGGCTGCCTCAAAATTGCCCAGCATGTAAGAGGAAAGCAGGACTGGAACGCAGAGAGGCTTTATCACGCAGGAACGATGAGCTAGCTTGGAGTCTGTGGACAACTTCCTGGGGCTTAAGTCCTCATCCTGCCCTATTGCTGTGAGCTTAATTCAGCAAGTTACTCCATCTCTCTGGGTCTCAGTCTTTTTATCTGTCAATGAGGCTAATACACTGTCAGTTGTCACCACCTGGAGCCAGGAAATTAAGTCAACACACGGGAAAATAGACGTAGTACAGAGTCTGGGCAGGATGGTATCATTTGAACTGCCTGATTCAGCCATACCTGAAGTCGATACCAAGATTTTAGTTACCTGATATAATAATAATCTTTATCCTTAAGAAAATTTGAGCTGAGTTTCTGTCATTTACCACCAAAGAGTTCTTTCTAATACACCACCAGGGAGGCCAGCTGAGCCACGCCATGCACAGCTCTGTGCCCTGGAGAGAGACTATGGATGAGGGGCTGTAGGTAGGGTCGTTCCTGGAGCAGATGAGGCCACAGCTACCAAGGAGATGAGAGTGGCAGATGATGGCACGTTAGCTCATTTTCTTCTAAATTAATACTAAATTGCTGCCCTTCATGTAAATAAGAGAGACCCAGCTGGGGACTCATGCATGAATGTTACAACTTAGGACCTATTCTGTTCAGAGACCTTTGGGTTTTAGGGTTTTGGGGCCTCCATACCATCTATTTCTTTTTCCTATCAGCAGCATTTTAGTTCTTTGCTAATCACAGCAGTGACATCACCCTCATCATAAGCATCTCCTATACCAAATGCTTTCTATGTAGCATTTCATTTAATCTTCCCAATGACCCTGTGAGTGCAACTCTATTATTTCCATTATACAGGGCAGGGGATTGGCTCAGAGAGGTGGAGTCACCTGTTCAACACAGAACATAGTAGATCAGAATTCCAACCCAGGAGGTGTAACCTCAAACCCCCTGCTTTTAACCTGTGTTATATGCGGTTCCTGGCTCAGTGCTTACCCAGGTAATAAATACTGACTAGGCTGGAATAAGAACACTAGGGTGGATGTCATTCAGACACAAACTGATAAGCTTAGAATGGACTCCGTCCTCATGATGCAACTTTGTTTGCACAAATCATGTAATAGAGGCTACCTGGAGAAGAATAACAGTTTCTATTCTCTACCAAAGGGTAGGGAAGCCCAATATCTAGGCTACTTCTGCTAACTAACCACTCCCATGAAATCAGGCCTGGCCCCATCTATTTCTGTGGCTATGGGGCCAGAAAGGCCTGGGTTCAAATTCTAGCATTTAATCAGCTATGTGACCTCTAAAAAAATCAAGTAGGCTCCCCAAACCACCTTTTCATCTTTTGACAAACGAGAATGATAATTTTTTTTTTTGGCAGTTTTTGGCCGGGGCTGGGTTTGAACCTGCTACCTCAAGCATATGGGGCCAGTGCCCTACTCCTTTGAGCCATAGGCACTGCCCCGAGGATGATAATTTTTATTACTGTATTAAGTAGTTATGAGAATAAAACTGGATCCCATATGAGAAGGGGCCGGTAGGTGATGGGAACATAGTAGGAAAACAACACAAAGTGCCTTTAATTTTTCTTGTTTATCCAGCCAGGACTCTCTATCCTTTGTGGCCCGATCATGTAATACTAATCCGTGCTGATTTAAAGAGCATCTTCAAGTCCTTGGGCTCTTTTTTAAATGTAAAGGAGGCAGGCTGTGAGAAGGGCAGAAACAATCTATAAACAATCAGCTGAATAAAATCAAAGTTACAATTTAGGAAAATGATCTGACACAAGGATGCCGGGGTTACTTCTTGGGAGCTCAGGAAGTGGAACTCACTCCTTGCTTTTCTGCCTCTCCTACAATGGATAACTGGGTCAGCTGAGTTGCACAGCCAACCAGCCAAGACGCCACCTCCACCCGAAATGGGGAAGAACCTCCAAAGCAGAGACTGCAAACTGAGATGCTGCAGGTGGCCGGTCAGGAAGGGGAAGAATTGAGGGCCACAGCCACCTAAGATCCAGGAAATAACTGCCATAAAAATGTTGAGGGATGGCAGCTGGGCGCAGTGGCTCCAGCCTATAATCCTAGCACTCTGGGAGGCTCAGGTGGGAGGATCACTTGAGCTCAGGAGTTTGAGACCAGCCTGAGTGAGAATGAGACCCTGTCCAATAGAAAAACTATCTGGGTGTTGTGGTGGGCACTGGTAGTCTCAGCTACTTGGGAGGTTAAGGCAGGAGGATGGGTTTAGCCCAATAGTTTGAGGTTGCTGTGAGCTATGATGCCACAGCACCAGGTTACCAAAAAGAGACTCTGTCTCAAAAAAACCAATTCAGGCACAGAGTTAACAGACCTTCAGATTTTTCAAGATTACCTAGAAATCTGGATTTTTCATCGGATATGTCGCTGTTTTTAAATCGGACTATTAATTTTCACATGAAGCATTTGGATTAAAACAGAATAAAACACCATGAGGGCCAAAGCACACTGACAAACTAACATTAGCCCATGCGCTGGCAGGTTATGCCCTGCGTTTGCAGCCGGAAAACATCCCAGGGCGTCACAGTCATCCTAGGCTGGTTCTTAATGACGTTGCACGTTGGGATGGTGTTGCCTACAGGGGGCGCTCCAGACTGTGCGCCTTCTAGCTGATCTCTGGCCACAGAGAGTTAGGTTCAGTTCAACACTGGACTGCAGAGATGCTGTTTTTTGATACTGCTCATTTTAAATGAGAGAGCTATAATAGATACGGGCTGTGGAAGAGACACAGGCCTCTGACTGACAACCCCTAGGTTCAACTCCAGGAGACTCTTTTCCACTAAAGTCCATGCATGTAAGGACTTTGTCTTGTTCACCACTAGGACAGTGCCTGGGGTAAGCTCAGCACTTGGCAAATATTTGTAGAATGGCTGACTGAATGCATGATCTAGGCACATGACTTAAAACTGTGGACCTCAACTTTCCCACCTATAAGTGGGAATTCACAGTGGCTGCCCTCCTCTAAGGGCTGCAGCACTGTGAGAAACATTTACAATTATCTTTCTCCTTAGCTGACGGGACGGACTATTTCAGATTCTACACGGAAGTGACCGACACTGGCAACGTGTTCTTGCGTTATGCCTTTCTCCCGTTTTCAAGTTCTTTCTGGTTTCGCACCAAACAAACCTAGAAAAAAGGCCCCCCAAATTATCCCTTTGATTTTCATTTCCATTTTGCACGGGGGAAAGGGCGATGTTGTGCTACCTTGCATTGTCCCGGCCGTGTGACTTCAAGAAATTCATATCTCGGTATCGGGAGAGAAATGCCACCAGCTGGTCATTTGTCCTGTGGAAACAAACCGAGAAAAAAGTCAGAGGTCTTCCAGAGACCATGGAGCGCTTTGGGTCTTGGTTTCTTTCTTTGTCACAGAAAGCAGGTTTCATTCTTTGTACTGTTCTGCTTGAATTGCCTTCCCTGACCACTGGCACATGAGCAGTTAAGGCATCCTCTTTGTGTGTCACCATCCCTCTATCTACCATGGTGCATTAAAGTAGGCTGTCTGTGCATTCTCTTTTATCTACTTCATGACACTGGGAAATCTCTAAGGACAAACAAAGCATCTTACTTGTTTTAGAATCTCCAATGCCCAGCATTGGGCTTTGCAAACAGTAAGTCCTCAGTGTGCAGCTCAGTGCCAAATCCACAGCAACCACAGGGCCTTTGCACGTGCTGAGCCTGGGAAAGTTTTACCTTGTATCTTCCCTTTGCTGGCTTGCTCTTGTCACCCAGATCACCTTTCACATGTTACCTCTTCAAAGAGGACACTTCTGGCTACTTAACCTAAAGTAGCATCTGCCTCTTCCTCTCTCCTCACCTTTATCTTACAACCCTTGTTTATTTCACTATCTTCTCACCATCAAAAACCACCGAACTTGCTTACATCAGAACGTAAGCTCTCCGAGGACAGAACTTGGTCAGATCTGTTCATCCCTGGCACACAGTAGGAGTTACACTAATGTTGGTTGAATGAAGGAATGAATGGAAGACTCAAAGTGAATCGAGTCTGAACTGACTCCTTCAAATGGACTTGGAATGTTGATTGCATTGATGAATGGATAAAAGCCAAGTTCTTGATAACCACTGGGCTACTGACTGAGAGAGATTTAAAAAATATGAAGTGCAATACAAATGAATGACATCGTTCCCGGCATTGTTATCCCAAATTTATCGCCATCAATCTCGGCACTAGCAGTGTAGTCACAGCTAATCAGCTTGTGCATACAGCTGTGACAGTATTTTAAAAAGCAGTCACATGGGTCTCCATCTGCCAGAAACACAGTCGCCTCTTCCACTGAATAAACCCAAACAGGTAAATGGCACTGATGTGACAGCTCCTTTATCATGAGGTTTCTCTGCTCAGGAATCTTCACTTCGAAGGAAAGGGTTAAACATTGTTTCAGATGAGGAAAAACAGTTGAAGGCAGTGGAAAGGAAAAATATCTCTGGGAATATAAGGGAGGCTACACTTTTGAGGAGGAGGACAGTGCCTTAGAAAGCAATCCATGGGCTCTAAAAGCAGGAGAGTCTGGGGATAAATCCCAGCTCCATGACTAAGCCAGCTGTGTGTCCACAGGATAAGTCATCTAACTTCAGTGAACAGTGGTCTTCTCTGAACTCACCTGGGTTGAGAATGAAACATGCCCAGCATGTAGTGGGCCCACTGCACGTGCATGCTGAGTGGACAACTGTGTGGATTTAAAGGGCACACAGTAGGTGCACAATCAATGCACGATGCCCTGCACCTTCTGCCTCCCTACTATCTAGCCCTCTATGTCCCTTGGACTCTGCAGTCTCGCCTGCAAGCTCCTGCTCTCTTACGGATGATTCATGTTGACCAACTCATGCTTCCAGGGGAGGGGGCAATGGCAGTTACGAGATGCTGCAGCGAAAATGAGCACTGCTGATATCCCAGCTTATTACTGAAATAAACACCATTCAAAGCCAGCCCTGCTGGCGGTGGCAGGCACCAGAGAAACGCAGTGTGTCTGCAGTGAGGCTGATCACCGCACACACACACACACACACACACACACACAGAGCTCAGCCCTGCTGACGTGCACAGAGGTGAACCCCAGGGACATTCACTAAAGGCTAACCCCACATGTATGAGTGGTGGGGCATCTCCTGTGCGGATGGGTAGGGCCCACTGATGCCTCCACCAAGGTACCTGTAGCTATTGGGGAGGGAGCCTCTTTAAGGCTCTGGGAGAGGTGGAAACTGAATCAGCCTATGAAAAAAAATTAAAGCAATGTCTCTTTCCCAGCCATAAAGAGGCCCATTCCTTCTCCACGTCTTAGCAGCTCTTATTTACCAAGCCCCTCGCCACTCTCTGCGACAGTTCATTATTGTGTCCTGATGAATAAGGGACAAGTTAACCTCTGAATGGGTTTCTGGCAGTAGGAATAATAAACAGGGCCTCGCAGGCGGCCTTAGTGGGAGGACTGAAGGGGCCGGCCCGGGATCCTGGGCCCCCTCTCGAGAAGCCTGGGGCCTCCCAGGGTCAGCGGCTGCAGCTCCATTTGGCAACCCCAGAAAGCGCCTTTCAGGGCTGTGAGCTGGGGCCATTTTCACATTTGCCGCTTCACCGAGTCCCCATCTGACAGGGATGAATAGGCATTTAGCGAATTTACTTAGCGATGCTTCCACATGAAATCATCTCAAAAGATGACATCTTGGGGGGAGGAGGGGGCCGAGGTTTCTAGGTCCGGAGCTGGTGAGTAAAGCCTTCTTTCAAAGGCAAGCACTGCCTGTCTGCTTGGGCAGGGATCTTGCTGAATTGTACGGGGGTGGAGGGAGGGGACCCCTGCCTGGCCCCCTCTGAGGGTGGGGGTGGGGCCTGGGCCCCTCACTCTCCCTCAGAGTAAAATGCTTGTTTTGAATGCTAAAGCCCTTCTCCCGGCCCTTCTCCAAAGCGAGATGGAATGAATTCGGCTGGGGGCCAAGTTTTCCTATTGTTGCTTTCAGATGCCTGTCGATAATTGCCTACATAATATTTAGTTCTCTCCAGATAATTAACAGCTTGCGATCTGTTGACATTTTACCCCATTCCAGTTTTCCCCTCCCCCATCCCCCCATCACACACATTTCTCACTCTCCCTTTCCGAAGGGCTCATTTGCCAAATGGCTCTCACAGTTCATCACTGGTGCCTGCCTCTTCATCAATTTTCTTCCACCTTTTGCTGAAAATGATTAGGAATCATGTCTGTTAGTCTGTGCTGGCTCTTCTCTTTCCGGATGGTAACCAGGGGCCCACGCTGCAACTATTGAAGTCATTGGGAAATCTTTGCTAAAATATGCAAGGAACAAATGAATAAATAAACCTTGAAATAAATTTAATGGAAACCATTTGGGAATCCCAGTTGAAATGAATAAATAAATAAGCAATAATGTAAACCGTGCACCTTGCCCTGGGCCCTGGGGCAGACTGTTGCCACATTTTATTGCATTTGAGATTCTCAAAGATGCTATGAAATGTGGGTTTCATTCCCATTATACAGACAGGCACCTGAGACTCAGCAAATTTATCCATTTAGGAAAATGCAGAACATGGATTGGGTAAAGCTGGTTCCAAATGTCATAGCTTGTGTTCTCTGCTACTAGACCGCTTCTACAGCGAGTGAGCGAGTGAATGGATGAATAAATGAATTTACTCCAGCTAGAGAAGAAAAAATACAGATGCTCTAATGTCTCCCCCCACCCCTTGCCTGGTATGTGGACCGGGAAATCTCAGCCCTTACCTACTGAGTTAAAATCTGCCTTTGAGCAATGTCCCCAGGTGATACACGTGCCCTTTAAAGTTTAGGAAGCACTGCCTCCAAGTCAAGTACCAATATCTTTTCATCTTTATCCTCTCCCCATGGTTTCTCCCAGAAAGGCCAGATCATGGGCAAGTTCCTTTCATCTCAATAAACCTTAGGTGTTGAGAGCATTAAATAAAAAAAATTACACGTAAAACCTGGACTGTAGCACTTGGCATATAGTAAGCCCTTGATAAATGTCAGTTATTTAATAGTATTATTATTGCCATCTTGAGCATCAGAAGCTTAATACATGTTGAAAAACAGTATGAAGACCCAAGCTGATTTGAACTTGGGAGGCTGATTTGAACTTGGGAGGCTTTCTGCCCCCAAGATCTATGGAATGTTCTGCACAACAGGGTTTGAGAAATGTCCCATAGAAGGGGACTTGCCCAAGGGCCCTTGCCAGCCAATGTCAGAGTTGGGAACAGGCTCCCAGAGGGCCATGGACACCATTGTGTGCATCTAATATATATAATAGCTCTGGGCATGAAGGTACACGGAGCGGGCCAGGCATGGTGGCTCATGCCTGTAATCCTAGCAGTCTGGGAAGCTGAGGCAGGAGCTCAGAAGTTAGAGACCAGCCTGAGCAAGAGCAAGACCCCATCTGTACTAAAAATAGAAAAAAAAAAAACTAGCTGGGTGCTGTGGTGGGTACTTGTAGGCCCTGCTACTTGGGACACTGAGGGAAGAGGATTGATTGAGCCCAAGACATCGCGGTTGCTGTGAGCTATGGCACCATGGCACTCTACCCAGGGCAACGAAGTGAGACTCTATCTCGGGGTGGGCTGGAGTAGTATACAGAGGGAGCACAGCTCTCAGGCCAATGGGAGCCTAGGCTGTGTGGAGAAGGAACTCCAGGCACAGAGAGTCACAGAGTCATAACCAAGCGAGGCCTGTCTGGGGGTGTCATATGGTAAGGTGGGGGTCTGCTCAGCTTCCAGCAGGAAGGAGCACAGCACAGAACTGACTGCATTTCTCTGGGTCCCTGGTACCTACCCAGCACACTTGTGCCCCAGAACTCCTGCCCCACTGCAGGAGGATACTGAGAAGGACCCTGCCAGAGGTGCTCGCAGCCCAGTGGAGAGGCCAACAGGGCTAGAGCCAAAGTTATACCCGGGATTTTGTGAATGTCAGGATTCAGAATTTCAACCCCCCTGATGCTACCAGGCATGTGCAGATTCCAAGAGGTTCTGGATTTAGTCCTCCTGGACTGCAACAGACCAGATACTGTGGAGCAGAAATGTAAATCAGGGTTGGGTAATGGTGGGGCTGCAATGTGGGGCAAGCTGAGGATGGTGGGACTGCGGCACCTCCAGTCTGAGCTCAGAACAGACGAGGTTAGTGTTTCCCACCTTCCTCTACTGTGTCCACCATACGGATGTTTAGTTTAGATACCACACAGCTTCATCCTAAGCAAAAATACTCATGGTATTTGACGCCCTATTCTTTTGTCAATTTTTTTTTTTTTATTGTGGTAAAATACACGTAGCATAAAATTTACCATCTTAGTTCAGTGGTGACAAGTGCATTCACTTTGCTGTGCGGCCACTGACAGTGTCCATCCCGGGAACGCTTTTCAACTTGGAAACTGAAACTCTCCACCCACTAAACAATAAGTCTCCACTCCTTTTTTTCCGCTTTCTGTCTCTAGATTTTGACTACTCCGGGCACTCCGTGGAAGGGGGATCTATAATCTTTTTGTGACTGGTTTATTTAACAAGCACACTGTCCTCAAGGTTCATCCATGTTGTAGCACCTGTCAGAATTTCTTTCTTTTTTCAGGCTGAAAAATCATTCCATTCTGATGGAAAACTTTGACGGTGTTTTTTTTTCTTTTCTATTACACACAAAAAACAATAACGGCCACACGTCTGTACACCTCCTGAATCAACTGGGTCACCCGGAAACACAGAGGAGGGGCCCTGGTTTGCCCTGGACGGATGGCATTCTAGGATACAGGGCTTTTGGTTTTAAAATTGGACATTCCTGGGCAAACAAAGACAGGCACAACCGAGGGATGTGAAACCACAGGAGAAGCAACACACTTCAAGTTCATCCTTCTGTGAAAAGCTCAACTGCACAGAAAAACATCACAGTGGAAGGGTCGACTGTAACCTTTCCTTTATCTATGTGTATAGGACTTAATAAAAAATTATTATTATAAAAGCTCAGATCACAGCAAGATGAAGATTTAAATGCCAGCAAAAACAACATCTAACACTTGAGAGCCCACCATGTGGTGTCAGACACTATTCCAAGCACTTTTCATGTTTAACACACTCAATCCTACAGCAACTCTAGGAGGCAGATGTTATTATTACCTGTACATCCATTTTTTTATTACAAAAATGGGACTAGATCTAGAGATGGATTTTTATGTCATGATACATCCTACTCTTCTGACTAATCCGTGTACACAGGCAGACCCTAAAGGTGATGCAGAATTTAGTGGAATAGGCTCAGCCCACCCTGTGGACATCGGGGTTGTCTCCATTCCCCCCTCTTACAGATACCGCCCCAGTGAACATCCTTGCACACGTGTCTGTCCAGTTCTGTAGTATCAAATTCCTAGAAAGGAGCTGCTTACTTGAAGGGCATTTTCCAGTCTCACTTGGCTTTCAGAAAGTTAAAGCATGGTCGGGATTCACACCACAGCACAGAGGCCCGGCTGGACTGCCAGGGGTTGTGGGTGGGAGAGGGAAATTGCAAAGCTGCTGAGGCTGGGGCCCTCTGCAGAGGGTGGGATTCTTGCTCAGGCTGACCAGACCTAAGCAGGGGTTTTCTGGCTTCCCCATCTACCAACCATGGAGGGGACCCTGGAGCATGGAGGAGCTTCACGCAGAGGTGGAAATGACCTTCTGTCAAGCTGCAGGGTGGAAGTGGGGCAGAACTATCCCCACCCATGCCTGGCACCACTGTTGCAGCTGTTCTGTTTGACAAAGCACCAGGATGTTCCAAGTGGACAGTGCGGGCAGCACCTCGGACAGCAGTCAGGACCCAGGCTATAGCCACGGGAAGGGCAGGCACTGGGTCTGACTCTGCTCTGTTCCTCCAGGTGCTGACAGGCAGCAGGTGCTCCATACCGCCACGGAGGCCAAGTGGAGCAATGGCAGGCAGGGCTCCCTCTGCAGCTGCTGCGCCTGGCAGTGGCTGTCCCTTGGGAAGGGCCCAGTCTATGCTCGCGTGAAGGACAGCAGACACCTTGAAGCCCGGCAGTGCCATCATTCACTTCTGTGCCTCCGCCGTCCCATTCCCTCTGTTAGCAGGTGAACTGGGGGAGATTTGGAGCAACGAACCCCAGGGTCACAGTGCCTGTGAGAAAATGCTTTATAATAACAGAAGAATTTTCCTTTGTTACTTTCCAAGAGTCATCCTCCTTCAATCTGTTAAAAACCCTGTCAAGTAGGCACTCATTTATCCGTGAATGAACTAGGACCAGAAGAGCGTTAATCTCTTGTCCACGTCTCGGGAGCAGCGGGAATGGGGATGTGATCCCAGCACCCCAGGGCCGGAGCCGGAGTTCTCCATCCTGTCTTCCTCCTGGTGATTAAGCTTTAGGCATGTGGTCTGTTTCTTCAGGACTGGAGCCAGGAAACAAACAGGAAACCACAGCCACCTTCTGAGGCCTCCTGCTTCCTTTCAAAGGAACTGTTGTCAGGTGTAAGCTGCAAATTGGGAGCTGATGAGGCCACACCTCTGTGCAGGGCGTGTGCCTTTCTCCTGAGCTTTTCCAACATCTGAGCTGCAGCACAATCCTTCCTTCCACCGCTTCCCATCTTGTGGGTGGATTCAGACCCGTCTTTCCTCGTGGGCCGGGGATACTGGAGACACTGCCCCTCTCTGACTGTCTGGATGGTTCATGCATGGACGTTCCTCATGTCTTCCTGCCCACCAGAAAAACCAGGAAGTCCAGGATTGCAGAACAGTAAAGACAGAGTCAGTTCAGGAGTCTCCAAGAAGAGGCAAGAGCAAAAGAACTGGAAGGGAAATCCCTGGTTAGCAGGTAGTCAAAGCCCGCACACGGAGGGACTCACTTTCGTTAAGATACAGGGTGAAATGCATAGACAACACTAAATACCATATTTCTTCCTAGACTCCACAGACGTAAATCCAGCCACCACGGGTACCTGAAGACAGATGACCTGGACAAACTGCTGTCCCCATCTGCAAACTGCTTTCTCACCCATCCTGCGGGAAGCAGCCACAGGGTCTCTGCCAAGCATCTGACCATGCGTCTGCCCACGTCACCTCTTCTACTTAATACCTTCCGTGGCTCGCCACTGTCTGTAGGACGATGTCCTCACCCCTTAGCAAGGCACACAGGTTGTTCACCACCTGGCACTGCTTACGCAATTTTTGGAACTACCTGGCATTTTCTAGGTGCTCTTCTAAGACTTGGCAAGCAGCTGTTTGCAGTAATTTCTCTCTGATTCTCTTGAGCAAATTCCTCAAGCTTGCTGAGTCTTAGTTTCCTAGTCCATGAAATGGGCGTAACATGGGTCTCTGAGTTGCCTGCTTGTTATGGGCACTGATGGGCACTGATGGCCCAGAGCAGGTGCTTAGCACCCAGAGGCCGTGTCTGCTCTGCTGGGAAATATGATGTCCTCTCCTTCCACAGGTCAGGCCCTATGCTGAACACCTGCATCATAGGCAGATAAAATGGCTGTGGTCCCTCATCTCAAGTAGCACCCAGCCCCTTGGGGGAAGGAGATGAGCAGGTAGGTTCTTGTGATGCGGAGTGAGGCACCAGGTGAGCTAAAGTGCAGGAGATCATGCTGAAGACAGCAGGGGACGGTGCTTCCCTCTACAAAGGTAGGCAGCGCCTACAGAGCCACCTGGATAATAAAATCCCGTCAACTTTAACTGGATTTACCTTTTTGTTACTGACAAAAGTAACCCAGTATTAACACAGGCTCACTGCATTTGAAGGGACTGGCAAGCCATTTCTCAAAGCTTCAATGCTTTCACAGAACATTTGTAAGAAACACATTTTTCATTTTAAACATACATAAGCCATTCTAAGAGGCAGTTTATCTGACGTTCCATCAGTGAGAACTCTTAACATGTCAGCCCTGCCTACAGACGGCTGTAATGGGAAGGTAACTGACAAGAATCAGAACCCAGAGGCCATGTAGGATCCCAGAACGCCAACGGAATCATGAATGAACAGCTAAACTGCCATTCAGTGTAGGGGTGTGTGTGCGCGCACAAGCACATGCACGTGTGTGTGTGTGAAGTTGATTTAATTGTACTTTAATTCTCTGAAATCTGGTTGTCCTCATATGCCATGCAACATCTCAAATGTGCAGAACATTTGGTTAAACGGATTCTGCATTCCCATGTGACAATTGATTACAGCCAGTTATTTGATTTGGTCTTTAGGGAACCAAGGGACGTCTACTTTGGAGGACATTAAAAAATGAAACCTTAAATGTCAATGTGATTTAAGTGAAAAAAAAAGCTACTTTCAGAGAGATGTTTGCCGTAATTTCTCTGATTTTGAGCAAGTTCCTCAAGCTTGCTGAGCCTTAGTTTTCTAATCCTTCAGACGGGTGTGACAATGGTCTCTGAGCTGCTTGTGTGCTGTGAGTATGGCACATCAGTGCCTGGCCCCAAGCGGCGCTCAGCACCCAGAGGCCCTTGAAGAGATGTTCCCATATTCTTTGCTAGGATTATACAAGGCATGCCCACCCCTTGCTAATAACCCTCTAAGCTGTGACGTTTCAAATCTTACACACCTGTGTCTAGCACAAATATAAGTTATATATATTCAGGTCATATATATGAACATATATATGTTCAGCCTTGACTGTAAGCTACCTGAGGACAAGGACCTTGTCTGTTTCATATGTGTTCCCCAAGTGTCCAGCACAGCTCTGAGACACAGCAGGTTACATCAGTCTTGTGCCTACTTCTGTTTGAGCCTCCATCCCCATTTCAGAGCGACTCACAGAATCGTCTAGCACATTCCAGGAGGGCTTTCATCCTTACCACCCCCTATACCAGAAACACCCTTCCTGCAACCTGCCTCGACAACTCCTGCTTGTCTTTGCATAAATGGCTTAGTAGTGTCAGTTCTACTAGGAAGGCCTGGAGGAGAAAGCACCAAAACCAAACTGTGGATATATTCAACTTTCTCTGTTTATGGCTGAGAACAGGTATCTTTTTCACCTTTCATATTCCACTGGGTTAGTTCAAATAATGGCTATGACCTCTAATAATCCTTGATCCATTGTGATCTCACCACACACGTGTTCCTGCTGCACCAACACTGAAGTACTGGAATGGGGAGTGGTTAAAATAATGTGGACCTGAGATCAGAGAGATGGAGGTTCAAGTCCAAGTTCCACCATTTACTGGCTGTGTGCTCTTGGGCAGGTCCTTTTGGCTACCTGATGCTCAATTTCCTCATTTTTAAAATGGGGGATGATAACAATACCTATTTCATAGAGTGGCTAGAAGGGTGAATAAAATGAGAGAGAAGTATCTGTTGTTTGCAATTGGCTGGCACAGAAACGGGTTCCAGAAAAGGGGTAATGAATGTGGGGCAGGTGAAAAGAAGAAAACTCCTACAGGTTGGGCAACTTGTGTACTGGATGCTTCAATTCCAGCTATTCATTCTGTTGTTGCTGTTGCTATTACCAAGTCTGTACAGTGCTAGGAGTAGGGTACAGCAAGGATCTCTAACTCTCAGAATTTTGGAGGTGGGTCAGTTCAGATTTCAGTCCTGGGTTGAGATTGAGCTCGGAGGACAGTGGACTCTGTCATCGATCACCTCCTCCTCCCTGGGCAGCCTGCCAGGTTCATTAGCCTGTCTGTACTGGATCAAGGTCAAAATCCACTGCAACACAGACAGGACGTCACATGGGCACCTCCACGGAAAAACAAAACACTGTGGCCTCTGCAGTGGGGACAGATTCTGGAGGATCTGCACGTCCTGTGTCCAGTAAATTCTTTTCCCAAGGTTGTTTGCTTACCATTGAGGGTTGATGAGAAATTTGAAAAGACTTTTTAAAAAGATTATTTAAACAGAGGACACAGGCCTCAAGGTGGTGTCTGACTTTCTAAGGACAGACAACTTCGGATATGTTTTGTAAGAGATGTTATCATCTAGATCAGCAGTTATCAAATGTGTCCTGGGTCTCAGGACAGCTCCACTGAGCCGCCTTCACAAAGGACATTCCACTTACTTCCTACATTGGGGTCTTGGGTGAAATTTCAGTTGAGTAAAAGCGACTTGACAGCCTAAAAAATAAAAGTTCAAAAATCATTAAAGCAAATAGCCAATTTAGATCCCAATTCCTCAGGCAGGGAAGAGTAAGGCTGTGACCATACAGCAGGATTGACTGAGCTCTGCCCTCCCTAACTTTCTGATCTGGGGCAGATGACGATTTTTCTGAGCAGCCCTGTTACCTTCTGGATGAAGGAAATCATAGTATGACCTCATAGAGTTGTTTTGAGGACAAAAGGAGAGATTTTAGGTTAAGCTGTTAGCATAGGTGCTTGGAATACAATAAACACTTGATAAGTATTAGCTGTGTTCCTATGGGGTCTATAAATTAAAATTCCTTTCCTCTTCCCTTTCTCTTTCTCTCCCCTGTACCTCCTCCTTCCCTCCCCTCCCCGCCCCCGCCCGCCGCTTCCCTACTCAATCTTTGGAATTACTCAAAGTTCTTCTAAATGTTCTGTGCTCTTTCATAACTCTAAATCTTAGGGTTTATGTCTTAGAATCTAAGACTTTGCAAGCTCTCTTTGCTCTGCCGGAAAATAGGATTTCCCACTTCTTTGACAAGTCAGGTCCTGCCCCGTGCATTGCCTATGCCACAAAGACTATGCTGATTTTGAACTTGAGACATAAACTCTGCTTTATCAATCCCTGGTTATATCTTTGAGTTGCATGGAACCATTTCATGGGGAAATTTAAGCCCTGGTTTCATTTGACTATACATAAGCTCACACAGCCTGTTCCCTAGATAAGAGTTATTCATCTCCAGGTATTTCTGTCCCTTCCCGGAAGGTGTTTACTCACAGGTAATACGTTAGCCCTCGTAATACCTCTTGTGTTCTTACGGTTACTGATACAGTGTTTTACTCACTGAAAAAGGAATTATTAACAAACGTCACCTGGGACCATGCCAAAGACCTGTTCACATAAACTATGCCAGGAAGATGCTGATACAAGTTCATTGATCATTGATGAATTATTTTCAGTGCCAGCTCTCTGAGTATTTAAATGGCTATATTGTAAAACAGGATCGTACCGTAAATTATAAAACAGGACACACAGCTGATGAAGGCAAGGCTCATGCCTATGTTCATACCACTCTACCCCCATTCATTAATTCAGCAAGTATTTATGTTGTGAGTCAGGTACTATTTGAAGTGCTGAAGAAGCAGTGACTGAGATGAAGTCCCTGTAAGGACTGTGTTCCCAGCCATGCCCTGTACTCCCTGAATTAGTTTACTGCCTGTGCACCAAGAATAGTACTAGTCACCTGCCACAAATTCTTTGTGTCCTGTGGTTCAGATGAGGAACCCCCATGGAGCAGGTCTGGCACTGTCTGGCACATAACAGTTGCTCAATGCACACAGGGACTAATGTCAAATGAAATCCCTGAAGCTGTCACAGGTTCCTGAAATGGGATTTCCAAACTTATGTAGAATCCCCTCGGTGCTAAGGCAGATACGTGGCTGAGATGAGTCCAAGTGAGTACCAGCCTGATGTGCCCCTGCTCTGCCTCGGATGACCTGCACTCACAGCCTGTCTCTGCTGCTTCCTCTACTGTGCCACCTTGTAGATTAGTTTATCCCCCCAAACCTGAGTTTCTCTGTCTGAATTGGGCAAAGATTTGATGAGATCACATGCATGAAAGGATTAATCTAGTGTCCGGCATGCAGCAATTGCTTGATTATTTGATAGCTCTTGTTATATCCTCATCTATGAAGGAGGGGAAAGGATGCCAGGCACACCTCACTGCAAGGCACAGTCATTGGGGGTTTCCCAGGGTAGCTGTGGTCCCTGGGATATTGATGAGCCCAGGAGAGCAAGACCTAATGTGAGACCAACCTCGCTATGGGTGGTTCCCTTGTTGGTACTACAGAAGTTGGGCAGCAATAGAATTTCATCTACAGAAGATGGAATCCCTCTGTTTTCCAACTTTATCTTATTACTCTCTTTTTCTCTTACATAGGTGAAACACACATATTAAAATGTCATCACAATACCCAAAAGAATCAAACAGGTGTTTAAACAAAACTTGTAATATTCACAGCAACAGTATTCGCAATAGCCCCAAAGGTAGAAACTATCCAATTGGCCATCAGTGCATGTGGTTTACCCATACAATGAAATTATTATTATTTTTTATTGTTGTTGCAGTTGTCATTGTTTTTAGCTGGCCCAGGCCAGGTTTGAACCCGCCAGCCTTGGTCTATATGGCTGGTGCCGTAACCACTGTGCTACGGGTGCCAAGCCATACAATGAAATTATTATACTTCGCCATAAAACGGCATGAAATACAAACACATGTAACATGGATGAATTATATAACTGTGTATGATTTAACCGTGGTTGGTATGTAGTATATTTTAGAGACACTATCCATTTAATTCTCACAACCACCTTACATTGGAGCAAACTGAACTTCTCAAAGCTTGGGCAAGTTGTCTAATGATGATCATGATGGTGATAATAACTATCAAGTTATTTGTTCCAGGCACTTGACGTACATTGACTCATTTTGCCTTCCCAATCTCATGAGGTGGGTGTTATTATTATCACCCATCTTACAGAGGAAGAATAGAGAGATTCAATAACCAGGTTAGACCGTTTACATGTAAGAGAAGCAGGGATGCACCCAGGCCATCTGACCTCAGAGTCCAGGTATGTCGCCACTAGGGTCCAAAGAATAGCAGACTTGGTCAGGGAGCCTGGTCCTCATGGAGATGGGAACAGGCTAACCTCTGCCACGTGACACCAAGAGATTGCACAGGATTTTCACCCTCTCCCAGGCTGTGTGGAATCCAGGATGTAGCCAGACAGGTGTGACATATGAACATCCCTCTGGCCTGCTAAGCTCCCAGATGCAGCTCCCTGAGGTTTGGGCAGGCACCCCCAGTTAAGTGGAAAAGTAGCCGAGCCAATTTCAGGATTTATAAGCACCCACCATGGCTCACTATCTTTTTGAAGTAGACTCTCCAGTTCTTTGGAATGTTATCCATGTTCACAGTGGTAAAATCTAAAAATGCCATTAGCTGAAAGAAATACGTAAAGATAAACCCCCTCCATTGGTCCTCATTCCAAGAATGAGCTCTGAGATGGTTCTAATACTGTGTTTCCCGGAAAATAAGACCTACCCCAAAAATAAGCCCTAGCAGGATTTCTATGCATTTGTTAAAGTCTTACCCCGATAATAAGACCTAGTGATGGGTCTTAGGTCCTAGATCTAGATGCTAGCCACCTGCATAGCCACACCATGCACTTCAGCCCTGAGCAGTAAGGAAGACTGGAATACCATTTATCTGCCACAGCTCCTTTCTCTGAGCCATTTGCACTTGTGGTAACTGAGGTCACAGGCATCCTATTGCGCACGTGTGAACGGCTAGGGGAAAGGAGTTCACGCATCACTAGCGCCAGCCCCACCAACAAGGTCGGATCCCCCTGTCAGGTTCCAGAAGAAGATGACTTAACTGTATTTGAATAAATGTAGATTGTTGTATTATACTTAATGAAAATAAGACATCCCCTGAAAATAAGCCCTAGTATGTCTTCTTGAGAAAAAATAACTATAAGACAGTGTCTTATTTTCTGGGAAACATGGTAATTGTGGAACTCAACAAATGCAATCAAGTGTCAGTGACTGTTCTGCCACTTAGGAACAAAAGACAATAGTCACCGCACCCTAGTGATGTCAATTATATGGGAAAGGCACTTCATTCCTTACTTCAGTAAGGATCTACTTGGCACTTACCACACGCCAGGCACTAAAGAGCCAATGGCAACTAAGCAAAACAGATGGCGTCTCTGCACCCTCACACCTGTAAACCTATTGGGTTTGGTCACTTTGGCTCACCATCACTGTCATCATTTATTAAGCACTTTCTCTGTGCCAGGCAAGGTGCCTCCCATTTCACAGGTTAATCCCAACTGCAAAGCCTGAGGCAGGTAACTGTACTGGTTTTACAGATGAGAATGCTACGGCACAGAAGGAGATTGGGCAACTTTCCAAAGGTCACGTGGTTCGTCAAGTGGACAGCTGGAACTTGAACTAGACTCCTCTGACTTCCCACACATACACTTCTAGCTCTCTTGCTGCACTATCTACTGGCCTGAGCCCTGGACAATTTGTGCCAAATACACTGAGGAAAGAGGTTTGTGTGTCCAGTTCTATCCTCAGCTCCCAGTGTCTCTCCTGGAAACAGAGGCACAGAGTCTAAGAATACTGCCTGCTGCAGAAAGGCCTAACACCAAGAGAAAATGAAGCAGGGAAACAACAGGGGGCATTTAGCCTGCTAGACAGTGAGTACCTGAGCCATAACGCACATCTCCACTAGCAGGAATATTAGCGATCGTGCTTCCCCTGCCCTAGCAGCCTGGAACAGTTCTCTACTTTATAAAAATTTTCTTTCCTTCTTTTTCCCACTGTCAAGCAATTCATTAGGAACTAAAGTGATCTTCTCATCATAGAAATTTCCAATAGAAAACTGTTCAAAGGCTGCCCATTGCTTTTAGGATAAACTCAGGCTCCTTCACATGGCTCTCTGGGCCCTTACGGCCTGTCTGTGTAAGCCTCTCTTCCTTTGCTGCCTGAGTCACATTCCCTGTCACCGGCCTTGGGGCCATTGTACGTAGTGCCCCCTCGCCTGGAACACTTGCCGCGTCTCACCCATTTTTTTCAGCCAGTTAATTCCACCTCTTCTTTCAACTCTCAGCTTCAAAGTACTTCTCCTGGGAAGCTTTCCCTGAACTCCTAGAAGGGAAGGGGTCACACTCGTATGCATGTCCGTTTCCTACTTTACATGCATGCAAATTCACTTCTTAACATTGTCATGAAAACAGAATTATTTAGTGGCCTAACCTGTATATTCCTCAAGGATGGAGAGGTTAAGGAGCCTAATGGTGGCTGTAACCCCAGTGCCTAGGAAATGTCTGGCACATGATAGGTTTCCAATATGCTTGTGTTGGCTGACCTGACTGTATAAATAAATGACTAATGAGGCCCAAAGCTAATATTTCATTAAAATAAAGCTCATGGTCACTACCTCGGTTAGAAAGTTCTCTCTTGGCTGGGCATGGTGGCTCACAGCTATAATCCCAGCACCCTGGGAGGCTGAGGTAGGAATTATATAGGTAGACTGCCTGAGTTCAGGAATTTGAGACCAGCCTAAGCAACAGTGAGGCCCTATTTCTGCTAAAAAATAAAATAGAAAAATTAGCCTGGTGTATGGCAGTGCCTGTAGTCCCAGCTACTTGGGAGGCTGAGGCAAGAGAATTGCAGTATGAGGTTGCTGTAAACTATGATGATGCCATGACACTCTACGCATTGCAATTCACCCTGAACCACCTTCTTTAGGGAACACTCTACCCAGGATGACAGAGTGACACTATGACTCAAAAAAAAAAAAAAAAAGGAATGTTTTCTCACTTCCCAAATAAACATTTAAACTGTGGCAGACTCTCCTGAGACAAATTACTCAGGAGAGTGGAGGGGAGGGGAGTCCAGACACGTCTAGGCAGAAAGATAGCAGGGAACCAGACATACAGGATCAACTGGATTTATGGAAAGTACAACAGAAACACATGTCTGGTCACTCTGGGAAATCTGAGAATTATCTGGCATTAAGGCATTAGCCAACAACTTGCCTGGTCAACCAAGGAAAGATAAATGAGTCCTGTGCTTTTGAGGGGAGCAGAAAACTGGGGTAAGTGCTGAAATCAATGAGTCTCAGGATTCAACATCATTAACCTTTTTGATTCAGATGGAGGAAGGTGGTGCAGGGTGAATAGCAGTGCTAATAAAGACCAGGTATTTCTGCTGGGATTATGCAGGGAAGGCTGGGTGGAAAGAAAACACAGTATGCTCTGGCTGACAAGCACTCCTGGGGCCTGGACGGGGCTACCAATTGTGGGCAAACTGCTCATCTTTTCTTAGTCAGACAACACTGACAGGAGGGTTATATTCTGTGTGCTGCTTCCCAGTCCAACATCAGGACTGGCATGCCATGCAGGGCGGGGAAAAATAAAGTAAAAGGAGCCTGTCATTCTGTGTCAGGTTCAGCTCCCTGGGGTTAGGTGGGAGATCAGTTCAAGGTCCCGGCGGGGGGGGGGGCAGACCAGAAAGCCCTGGGAATTGGTCCCACATATTCTCTGTCCAGGGTCCTGAAATCTGAAGCACTTGGCTTAATGGAATCATCTAAATAAAGGCTAGCCCGGAACAGTGGGTTGGCAACTAAATTCATAAAAGCAGAGACATACGCATTCCAGGCAAGGCTGTTATCGGAAACATGAGAGATCTGGCAGCAGGGTTCAGTGCAAACTATGGCCTACCAGCCATTTGAATATGTAAAATTGTATTGGAACACAGTCATGCACATTCTTTTACATGCTGTCTATGGCTGCCTTAGTGCTACAATGGCAGATGGAGACCATATGTCCTAAAATATCTACACTCCAGCCCTTTATAAAGAAGTCTGCCGGCCCCTCGTCCAATACAATGTTTCTCTTTTTGGGGTCATGTGGGTGAATACCTTCTTCACAACTTTCTGGCCTAGCTTCCTTATCAAAGTATCTTCTTGACCCACCCCGACCCTGCCTCCAAGTTCTTTTGTGCACATCTCTACCTGGTGAATTACCCATCCGCTTACCTTCTGTCTCTTTCTCTCAGGGGTCCTGGGGCAGGGGAGCATGATAGTACTATACCTTCATTGCTGCTGTGTTCTCAGGACGCAACAATGTGGCCGGCATAGAACAGGCACTCAATAAATACAGGGTGGACATACAGTTAGTGTGCAATTTAAAATAGTTTAACATAGTAAATTACATAGGAACTTGTTCACTCTAAATTTGTTGAATGATCACAGGGTCATTCATTGTTAATATTTTCTTATTTAAATCAAGTATTTATTTATTTTTTGTTTTTCATCTTTAGAAACCTGGGATTGGACATGTTATTTTTTTCTCTTATATGTATTAATATAGACAAGTAGAGACATTTTCAAAAACTCGCCTGTGTAGCACTTTAAATCAAGCTGCACACAGCAAGTGGTCCACGGGCCATGCCTGGGAAGCCCTGGCTGGCTGTTAAAGACGGGTGTGTTTAATCCAGCTTCCACCTCTCAGTGGCAGAGCATTTCCTTACGCCTCTTCTCTTGCAAACAGGGACAATGAAGGTCCCATTTCACCAGATGGCTAAGAGATTAAATGAGACCATGAGAGAAGCACTTAGCACCCTGCACACAGATGGCCCAGAGCGGGAGGGGCCGTCTCCTGGTACTCACTTCATGACAAAGCAGCGCCCTCAGCACGGCAGCCACTGCTGCCACTTCTGCCACCGAAGCCTGTCCGGGACATTGCCCTGGCTGCTGAACGGTTTTACCGCACCCCGGCAAAGCAATTTGGATTAATGGGACTATTTAGCTGTAGGTGTCCAGAGAATGCATTGTTTAAAGTAACTTGTTAGAAACTTCCCCAGGGTGGCAAACTTTTAAACAAAGATTGACTCTGTAATCAAAAACTGCTTGGCCTTAAACCAGATTCCAGCATCCCAAAGAGCACGATTACATTGAGAAAAAGGTGGCAATGTTTGTGCCCCTGGCTTGGTTTGCCAAGTAATGTTGACAGATAAATACAATTAAACTGCAGGGAGAAGAATCAGTCCCTGCAGGAGAAAGGACACAGGAGACAGCTGTGGTGACAGGGGGACAATTTCCACCCCTCCTCTCCAAGGGAACACGCCATTGGTGTGGGATTCCACTTTCTCACCATGGGAGACCTGACCTGCGCTGCCCAAAGGCCTCCTCCTTCCCACTCTCTACTTTTGGATTAAACACTCCAATAGGCCAAGGCCAGAGTCACGGCTCCAGATGCTCCATCTGGTCTGAGTGAATTTATTTCACTCAAGCTGGGTAGGGGTGGGAGGAAGCTGGGGTAAGTCTGATGGGTGGCAGGGTCTTTGCTTTCTTCCCAGCTTATGTTTCATGATTATTCCCCAGACTGTTGACCTGTCCAGATGTCTAAGCCCCTGTCTAACGCTGCCTGGGGCCACCAGGGTTGTCAGAGACAGACTGCTTGAACCTGGGGATGGGCTAAGACTGGTGAGTTTGGGAATGTGAAGGAAGTTTCCCATTTGAACTCCAGGAAGGTGGCAGCTGTGCTGGTTCAGGAATAAGCGGACAAATGAACTTGAGGAGGACAGCTTTGGTTCACTTCATTGTGGGAGGGAAGGCTGGTAAACACCAGGGCTCTCTTCACACAGCCTTGCAGCTTAGAGAAGAGGCAAAGGCCACGGGGGTTAGGGGGTGGGGTGGGGCTTAGATACAGATGAAGAGGGCTCAGTTCAGGGCAACCACCCTCTGGACTCTTTATCACGATCAGTTTCCTCAAGGGCGTGTGCCCTGTACCCCATCTGTATTTCTGTATTAGTACGTATTTTACCAAGATATAAAATACAAGAGGGAAGGAAGAAGAGGAAAAGGAAAAGATCACGTTTGTCTAGGATTAAAAATTGTACAGGATTAATAACTTTACAGGATTTTTAGTATCATCATCACCATCATAAAAGAATCATTTCCTTGTTAAAAAAAAAAGTGCCCAGCTCTGGGTGAAGCCCTCTGTCCCTGCATCTCTCACGCTCCTAACAAACCCAGGAGGAAGGTGCTGGGGAGGACACTCCTGCCTGTTGCCCACAGCCCAGCTCCTCTGCCCTCCGAGGGAGGAGGAACTGAGGGGAGGATTCCTTAGTGCCGGAGGAGGGCTGGCCTGAGTCGTGGCTATTAGTGGGCTGAGCAGCTGTACTGTGAAAGCTCCATCTAAATTCCACTACAACTTCTTGTGCTTCTTGCCTCAGGCCTAGGTTGTGCCAAGACCAGCCACACTCATCAGTTCATGGGACTGGGTGGGTACAAGTCAAGTTCTCCCACGTGAACTCAGCCCTCTCTCCTCTCTGTAACCACTGGCATGGCGAAGCATCCTTGTCTGCATGTTTAGATGGACATGAGGTACCGAGCCTGAGGCCACCATGCCCTGACCCAGCTGTCATCAGAGAGCTCGAAATAAAGCATTGTCTGGAGTCCCCCTGGCTATTGTTCCTAAAGGGTAACAGTATCATCACCTCCCAAAGGTAAAACACACACACACAGAATAAGAGTGTTCCGTTTACTTGTCTTGAGGACATACAGCTGGTAGGAGATGATGACAGGTACCTTGCTCAGTTCCGGCTGCTTTAGCAAGATACAGGGTGTCTTAAACAATATAAATTTATTTTGTGACAGTTCTAAAGGCTAGGAAGTCTAAAGAACCTACTGTTTTGATTCTCAGTGAGGGCTCCCATCCTGGCTTACAGGCGGCCACCTTCTCACTCTGTCCTCACATGGCAGAGAGAACAAGTGGGTTTTCTGGTGTCTTTACTCTTAAGGACATTACATCTGCAGGATCAGAGCTCATTTTTATGACCTCATTCAACCTTAATTACCTCCTCTTAGGCCCTATCTCCAAATATAAGGGTTAGGGCTTCAATATGCTAATTCTGGGGATACCCAATTCAATCTATAGCAATAGGATTCAAATCCAGGTCAGGATGACACCACATGGTTTTTTTCTCACAGAATGAATTAATGATGCATAAAGTGCCAGCATTGTTTTGGTTTTGCTTTAGAACAATTAGGCAATTTAGGGGGATGGCAGCCATTCCTTTCTAATTATGTTTGCATTAGGCTAATATCTAAATGAATGAGAATCCCATCAGGCAGCACCGGTTAGGCAGTCAGAGGAGAGATCTGGAAAATCTGAGATCCAGAAGGAAGAACAGGATAACAAAAACATTGAAGGCTGGGTCTGTCCTACTCAATGTAGGACAGTTGTTTCCTAAGTCTAGGCTGAGAGCGCTCAGGCAGCAAAGTCCTGATCTTCCATCAGACAGACAGGGAACGAGCCCTTCTGGAGATGGGGCCACTCTGGCTGTGCTGATCACAGGGTGGGGTTTGCTGTCTTGGGTGATTGGCTTTTTCTTCCTGGGTCAACTGCTTACAAAGTGCGCTGCACAAAATAGGCTGATCTTGGGAGTCAGGGGAGCCTGCCTTTAAATCCCTGGGTGGCCATCGCCAAGCTGTGTGACCATAGGCAAGTCGCCTGCATCCACTAAGTCTCAGAGCCCTGCTCATGGTCACCTCATGGGGATACTATGGGGACTATAGCAGAACATGGTGGTGGTTTAACAGCCAACTAAACATCAGGCGACTCTGGATTTCAGGTTCTGACACAACCTTGTTTGCCTCATGCTTACTGGACAACTCCTGCCTCCTGGATTTTCATCCATGTAAGATAAGGATTTAGATGGGCAGAAAAATGAGTGATAGAGCTTCAGTCCAGAACTATCCAGTGGGTGCCATATAACCTGCTGGTGAAAACTCAGGTTGTTTCTTCCCTCCTAATGATGAAAGAAGCATATGTTTGTATTCCAGCTCTATTTTGTACCAGTGGTGAGACACTGGGCAAATTCCATAGTTTCTCTCAGTCTCAGTTATTTCATCTGTAAAATGGGATGCAGTGATAGTCTCTACCTTCTGGGGTTGTTGGGAAGGTGACATTAGCTAATGCATGGAAATCACTTGGCCCAGGATCCCACGTACAGTAAGTCCTCAAGAAATACTGGCTGGTGTGATGACTCCTAGAGCATGGAGTTTGGAGTACAGTGATCCACTAAGTCTCCACCAGTACAGAGTGGACCTTAACCCTGTCCCCTGGGCCCTGTACTCATCCATATCTTTGCCATCATCAATAAAAAGGGGTAGGAACACCCCTTGCTTATCCCATTTCACCTGTTCATAAGACAAGTTCCTCCTGATTGCTCTTGAAATATCTTCACCTGTAGTTAGTTGTGTGGGACAGGCAGGGAAGAACAGACTCTATAATGCAGATAATCCACATTGTGCATGACCTCAGGTTCTCATCCAAGTTCCCAAGGGTGTACTTGGATGCACTTGAAGTGACCCCACGTACACACCACTCCTACTCTTGGCCACTGGTGGAAAAGCCACAAAAAAGAAAACTTTGTTTTGCCAAGAAGCAAAAACACTTATTGCATTGGGTAGGGAGATACCAGGGTTGGAATGTCCCATCCACAGAGACATAGAAAGCCACTGCCAAAAGAAGGGAGAACTTAGAGATCAGGGGAAGGAGGAATTCAGAAGAAAACACTTTGCAGACTTGAAGCGTGGCCAACCTAGGACCTGCTGAGCACATCACATTGGTGGAGGATGGAGACGACATTTGTTTCTGAACTATTCAGCATCTAGTCTCTCTTCTTTTGTTAAGACCAGCATCACACTTTCTAGTGGAAGTATTTCTACCCCATGTCCCAAACCTAAGGTTTGTGAGAGCTAAATGTATATTTAAATTAAAATTAAAATCAAACCCAATTTAAAATTGAGTTCCTCAGTCCCACAAGGAACATTTCAAGCTCTGAATGGCCACCTGTGGCTGGTGGCTACTGTGCTGGACGGCAAAGCAATAGGATATTTCCATCACTCCAGAAAGTTCTACTGGACAGTGCTGCTCTAGAATATTACCTCACATCTAGTGTAGGCTCTCAATAAGCATTTGTTTAATGAATGAATGAATGACCAAAGTGCTCTATTCTCTCATGGCCAATGATTGGACCCGTAACTTAAACAGAACCATCAAATTCTCCTTCCCAGTAGTGAAAAAGCAGCCAAACAAACAAACAAAGCAGCAAATAAGAAAACAATACGGCTGGAATATATTTAAGCCAAACAGCAGCATCCCTTGGGTTTAACAGTTGCCTCAATTCTTGCCTTTTGCTCTGTGACCTTTGACATGGATTTTGTGAACTCCTGCACATGCTACCGGGAATGTCCTCAGCCAGGATGGTGTCCTCAGCTGACAGGACCACTCCTGGCTTCTGAGGGGCCTTGGTGCTTCTCAACTGAGCCTCATGAGCACTGGAGAACTCTGGCCTCATTCTGTTAATCCTGCAGATGTTCTATCAGTCCTGGTCTCCAGAAATCCTAAAGAGCTGTCCAACCTCTGTTGACAGAGGTGACCCAGAACAGCTGGCCAGAGGGAAGCACATGCACTTCTGCAAAAGCAGGAGTGTGCTCCAGCAGACTGAAAAATAACAGGGCCAAGGATATGTTTATTTTGTTACTAGATGCAAACACAACTGTGAACGGCACAGTTACTGACATGCTTTTCCAGTCGTCTCACGAACAGCCTGAAGAGATATATCCTTTTGGGCTTACAAATTATCCAGGTGGAGCTCTGGTTGGATAGTTTCATGCCGGGGACACTGGGGTCTCAGAAAATAGGGTGTGTGTCTTTGAACATCCCAAGTTCAAAAGTGGTTTGAATACTGAAAGCGTGGCTTGTAGCAGGGAGAGTCATGCCCAAAGTTCTGCACTGAGGCTAACATTTTTTGACGTAGCATGTACCTTATAATTTATTTCTGTAATTATGTGATAAACGTTTCCCTCTCCCTCGACTGCTCGTTGTCAACCCTCACTTTATACAATCACCTGGAGGGGGGGCTTTAAAAAAATATAAGGATTCTTGCCATCACAAAGAGTTTATATTCAGGTGATCTGGGGTGGGTCCCTGAATTTATGCAAATCACACAGAACATTGATTTGACCTTGTTGAGAAGCACACCATGAGAAGCCAAACTCCCTGTGTCAGGGGCTGTGTTCCTGCTGTACCCCCAAGGCCCAGCAGCCGACAGATGCTCAGGAAATGGCTTTGAGAAGCGCTAGCCTGTTTGCAGGTTCTGGCTCAGCCTATGTTCTCTTCGGGAACTCTGTAGTCCCAGGCAGGGACTGTTCTGATAGCCCAGGTGGGAGGCCATGAGGGTTTGACCCAGGCCAGGATATTGGAGATCACAGATGGGAACGCATGTGAGAAAAATGTCCAGGTTAGGATGAAAACAACAGGCAGGGGGAGGACGGGGCAGGGAAGGGAAGGAGGGAGAGGGGACACAGCATTTCACCTGAGCAGGAGGATGGTTCTTTGCAGAGAAATGGGGAATGAAAAGAAAGACTGATGTGGGTTGGGAAGAAGTTAGAAGAATCATTTGAGAGCTCCTTAAGTTTGTAGGAACAAAACTCCCTATACCTAACGTCACAGTTCTACCAAGAGTTAGGTTATCTAAAGCTGACAAGGGTGTGAGGGCCCTTGGTTTCAATAACTTACACTCTTTTAAAAGAACAAGAAATACCTCACACTCACTGTGAGGTATTTACTCTTAAAAAACAACAACAACAAAATAAAAACAAAGAGACCAAGTCCAGGTGCAGTATCCCCTTCCTGTAATCCCAGCACTTTGGGAAGCTGAGGCAGGAGGATCGCTTGAGCTCAAGTGTTTGAGACCAGCCTGGGCAACATAATGAGACGCTATCTCTACAAACTTAAAAGAGAAAAATAAAACAACAGAGAAAAACAAGTACTGGCGAAGATGCAGAGAAATCAGAACCCTTGTGCCCTGCAGGTAGGAATGTAAAATCACACAGACACTAGGGGAGGTTGTACAGTGGCTCCCCCCAAAATTTGGAGCAGAAATTACCATCTGACCCAGCAATCCCCCTTCTTCCAAAGAACCCAAAGGAGGGTCTTGAAGAGAAACACAGACACCTGTGTTCATGACAGCATTATTCATAATAGCCCAAAGGTAGAAGCAACCCAAGTGTCCGCTGATGGACGGATGGCTAAACAAAATGTGGACATCCCTACAGTGTGGTATCTGTCGGCTTAACAAGGAAGGAAATCCCGACAAGCGCTACAACGTGGATGAACCTGGAAGACGTGGTGCTAAGTGGAATAAGCTGATCACGAAAACACAAATACTGCATGACTCTATATGGCGCCCCTAGGGTTGTCGAATTCAGAGACAGTAGAGTGGTGGTGGCCAGGGGCTGGGCTGGGAGGGAAGGGGAATTGTGGTTTGCTGGGCATCTACTTCCATTCCACAAGATGACAAGAATTCCAGAGGAGGACAGTGGGGATGGCAATAGGACAATGTGAGTGTGCGTAATGCCACTGAGCTGTACACTTAAAAATGGTTATTAAGATGGTAACTTTATGTTGTGTGCATTCTGCCACAATTTAAAAAATTAAGAACAAGAGACAAAGAGGGGTCTCCACTCACATTCTTTCTTCCATTCATTCCACCCTCCTTCTTCCCCTAATGCGTAGGCTGTGCCGTCCTGGGCTTTCAATTGGCTCTCCTCTGACCTGGTCTCCTAAACTTAACTCTTATTTGTTTTTATTATTATTATTATTATTTTTTTTTTTGAGACAGAGTCTCACTTTGTCACCCTCAGCAGGGTGCCGTGGTGTCATAGCTCACAGCAACCTCAAATTCTCGGATTCAAGTGATAACCTTGCCTCAGCCTCCCCAGTAGCTAGGATGACAGGTGCCCGCCACAATGCCCAGCTAGTTTTTAAAGACAGGGTCTTGCACTTGCTCAGACTGGTCTCCAACCCGTAAGCTCAGGCAATCCTCCTGCCTCAGCCTCCCAGAGAGCTAGGATTAGAGGCAGGAGCCATACGCCCGGCCTAGCCTTAACTCTCGCTGCTGGGCTTCTCATTTCTCTGCTCCACCCCACCGAGTTGCCCTGGAGTCTTTGGGTCCCCATTCCAACTATTCTTCCATAGCTGCCAAAATAACCTCTTAATCTCCAAACATAATAACTCCCCCTTAAGAACCCCAGGACAACTCAGAGACACCAGAACACTGGGCCTTTGGCCACACACCCCCCACCATGCAATGCTTTCCTCACGAAGGTTGACTCCTGCCCAGCATATCATGTCTCAGTTCACAGGCTGCCACCTCAGATGAGCCTCCCAGATGCCACATATGCACGCATTTCCTGTGGTTGCTGTTTGCAATTAACAGTTTGAATTTCTTGACCCATTCAAGAGCCACTAGCAGACTAAAGGAATGCTAAGTCCAGGAGCTACTATTGTACACAGGTGCCTGGGCAGCAGTATTAGTTAATTTAATTTCAAATCTCAGGGCTGCTGTGCTGAATGTCATCCAGGGCTTGACCTCCCTGCACAGCTATCTCTGCTCTGTTTCAATACTAATTTCTTTAAACTTACTTACCTAGTAGAAGTTGTGCTTTGAGGGATGAGGATGAAGACAACATGTGTATTAAAGGCCCGAATGGAGGGCCTGACACACAGTAGGTTCACAGAAAGCATTTGCACTATTAGTCAGGGGGTTAGTCTCACTTGATTGGACCCACAGAATCACGGGTTTGGGGGAGACCATACAGAAGCCCCAGCCATCTGCTTCCTGTCTTTACCAGCTGATGTTTCCGGCTGAAGCACCGCAGAACAGCCCTGGCGCTCCCAGCCTGCAGCCCTGGTAGTATCTAGAGGCAGATGTTTGAATCTACGGTTAATGTAACTTAAATGTCCACATGGTGGGTCCTGCTGGGCTAGACTTCGTTGCTGTGGATTTGTAACAGGCAGAAGTAGTTGATCGTGGGTTTAGCTTGAAAAATACACAGTTTCCCCTGCCAAGTAGCACAGTAGTCCACACATGCACGCATGTTCGTACACCCCACAGACAGAGCGTGAACTCTGGGAGGGGCGGTAGGCCCACTCAATCCTTCTCTCCTTACATATGACGTGGGCCCTAAGGAAGGACAGATGGTGCGGGGTCTCTTACCACTCGTCCAAATCAAGTGATAAGACAAAATGCTTTTGTTTTCACCCCTTCCTGGGGCCAATCTAAGATATGCTGGGCATAGTTCTCTGCTTTACTAAATGAAATACAGTAGAACCGCTATAGCTGACCACCTCCAGTTGACCTAATGTTCACAGACTGGACATGCACCACACGTGCGTATTAGTACGGGAGGCCTAGCTCCTCGTGTTGACCACCTCTGTAAGGTGACCCCTTGGGTGGTCAACTTACAGAGGCTCTACTGTATATTGAATAAAACCATCATGGCTTTTGAGGATTCAAGAACTTATCAGGGTCTCAGAGTTTAAAAACATCCATTTTCATCCATGTCCTGGGGACAAAACCAGCTCCAACCAGAGCCCATGTGGGCCTGGAATTCATGTCAGCAGTAGAACAGGAAGGCCCAGGGTCTTTAAAACACACTCAGCTTGCACAGGCCACATAGAGAAATATTCTTCATAATCACAAATGAGTTGGGTCTATGGGAGTCTTCTACAAATAAAACATTCACTTTTGAACCCTAACTTGGCTTTTCCCACTTGTGATGGAGACATGAGTTCAAGACACATCCTACTATTCTTTTAATCTATCAAACTACTCAAGTTGGGAAGTCCCTCCTATGGTGCCCAGGCTAAGCTATTTGCTGCTATAATAACAGCCTGCATTTATTGAGTGCTTTCTATGCATCAGGCACTGTGTTAAGCCCTCAACATGCAATTTTTCATTAAGCCCTCCGAATAGCCCTTTGAAATAGGTACCAATATTCTGCCTGTTTTAAGGTAGAGAAATTGAGATGCAGAAGTTTGAGGCAGCTTGTGCCAATTTATACAGCCAGCCAGTGATGGCACAGAATGTAAAACAAGGCTGTTTGCATCCAGGGCCGAAAAAAGGTTACTGCCAGTGAGGACCAGCAAGTCTTTACTATAAAGAGAGGAAGAGCCTGGTCCCTCAGGTAGGGCCAGCCAGGGGACACAGAAGGGTGATGTCAAGTCACAGAACAGCTCCGAGCAGCCACCACGGGCCGGTGCTGCCCTTGAACGTCTCCCAACTTAGATCCTTTTAGAAGTGTGTGATATAGGCTCTCCTGCCTCTTGTAGAAGACTCCTAAATTTGCTCATCCTTCCTGGGATGGGAGCCGTAGTGGTTTGGGGAGCTACAGATGGGGTGGCAGATGGGATGTGAAAACGTATCAGAGTTGCCCAGGATAAAACCATTCATCTGCAAAATTCATATGTTTTTGTGTGGGGCGACTTCATGAAAACAACAGCAAGAGGAACCAGCCGTGCTTGATGCATGAAGTGCCTCTGGCCACAAGCCTGGCAAAGCCGAGTGGCCAGGAGAATCGGGAAGGGGGGTGGACTGCGGAAATGAGATCAGTGAGGTAGAGAGACAAAGAGACACAGGGTGATCTGGAACATTAAAGCCAAAAAAGCTGTAAATAAGATGACTGTCTTCTCTGAACCCCCAAATAGGTTGGGCCCATGGTCTGAGACCGGACCTCTGAGACAGGAGATGCAACGTTGGGTGCAGCTTAGGTACAAAGACTTGACACTTACTGAGCACCCTGTAAGTGTCCAACAGGCTACTGGATTCTATTATTATATTCCAATTTCATAGACAGTAGATTCATTCCCCCTGCCACAAGGCTGGCTGCGTGGTAGAACTTGGACTGGAACCCTACACAATCTGATGGAATCTGCGCACTCACCCTCTGGGATGCTGAGCAGAGCTGGATTCTGAGGGGGAAGTGGACACAGGTATGGCTTCAACTGAAAGTTAACAGAACAGGCTGAGCACGGTGGCTCATGCCTGTAATCCTAGCACTCTGGGAGGCTGAGGCAGGTGGATTGCTGGAGCTCACGAGTTCAAAACTAGCCTGAGTAAGAGCGAGACCCCGTGTCTACTAAAAATAGAAAATCTAAAGCAAGAGGATTCCTTGAGTCCAAGAGTTAGAGGTTGCTGTGAGCTATGACACTACAGCACTCTATCCAGGGGGACAGCTTGAGACTCTGTCTCAAAAAAAAAAAAAAAAAAAAAGGAAAGTCAACAGTACAGGAGGGGTGCCAGCAGGCATACCTCAGGAGGTCTCCAGCTCAGTGCTGCCCTCTGACCTGGGCTGCTGTGACGTCTGAGACCTCCTCATTGAGAGTCTGGAGAAGGAAGAGTTTGGGAACCGTGGGCATGGCTCCTCAGACTTGAGAATAACAGGTAGCTTCCCAGTACCTTTCTTGGACATTGCTGCCACTAGGCAGTCTAATCACTACCCTTCCCAGCCATAGCTCAAGGTGTGGACCTGTTTTCTTCCATAGTTTCTAGGCAGCTTGGGGCCATTTCACTGGTCTGGGTGTGACGACCTTCCCAGAGAAAGCAGCAGGAAGCAGGCTGCCTTTGGGACCAAACAGAACCGGTTCTTACCCTACTGTCGGGGACCCACCACACGACTCAGACCTCATGTGTGCACAGGTTTGCTGCGAGGGTGAAGGGGGTGGCTGCCACGTTAGCTGCCACTCGGCATGCGGGGACATTTCTGAACTCCGTCTTTTCACGGAAGCTGGAGGGAGCATGTTTTACCCACCTCTTGCCCTGGACTTGCCTAAACTCACCTCTTCTCAGTCTTTTGTTGCTGTACTCAGTCCATTTTTAAAAATCTCACAAATGCAACAGTTTCATTTCTGATGTGCTCAGGTTGGTCCCTCCATGAGAAATGGCAGTTAAGTGGAGGCGGTTTTGGCCCCCAGGGGACACCAGCCAACATCTGGAGACATTTGTGGTTGGCACAGTGGGGGAAGGGTGCTCCTGGCATCGAGGGGGAAGAGTCCAGAGATGCTGCCCAACATTCTCCGATCCACAGGAGAGTCCTCCATGGCAAGGAATCACTATCCCCAGTGTCAGCAGTGCTGGAGGTGGGAAATCCTGGTCTAGAATGATCGTCTCTCTCTGGTTTCTCTGCTACTTGGTCCCTTCTTATCTCAAGTCTAAACAGAGGCCTTCTTGCCTTCCTGACCATGCCCCGGCTGTTTTTCTCCCCCTCACCTTCCTTTCTTTACAGCCCTCGCTTCTTGCATGCTGCGTCTCATGCACGATTACCTAATCCCATGTGCTCAACTCAGACATGCTCTCCCCGAGGAGGGCAGGAACAGAAGAAGCCATGTTGCTTTTGTTCATGAAATTCACTCTTTGGTACACACAGCACAGTAGCTGCTCAATAAATGTTTGCTGAATGAGCGAATAAATCATGGTAAGTAAAAATCTGCCCGCAATGATCTATCCCAACCCCTGCTCTCTTTATTCTCTCTCTTTATTCCTGCTCTCCTATGAACAAAAGAAAACAGGCGTCCTTTTAGTGCCTGTCACCTTTCTCAGCTTCAGGAGTGTCTGGTGTATCTTGTACAAACTGACCAGAGATTTTACCCCCCAGCCCCACAACAAGGGCCACGGTCTCTAAGAAGAGGATGGGATTCCCCAGAGCCCAGGACTACAGACAGGACAAAGGACCCTGCTGGGAAGAAGAATGGAGCCCTTTCTGATTTTAAAGAGAGGCCTTCCTTCCATCCCTAATTTGGATCTTAACCCAAAACCCAATCTCTCAGGAATATGTGACCTGGATATTTAATGACATTCATGTTTTAATATTAATGTTAATATTTTCAATGCAATCCTTATACAGATAATGGTACAGGGGAGAGACTTCTTCTTTTTGAGATATAATTATAGTATATCCTAGATTTGTTTCAAAATAAACCAGGGGTGTTGAAAGAGGATGGAGACCCAAAGACAAGAAGACTGGGTGTCAGCAGAGCCAGGTGACGCGTATCTGAGGCTCCTTACGCTATTCTTGATATTGCCATGCACATTTGGAAACAGCCCTCATGAAGGTTTATTTAAGACACCATCACAGAGCTCTCCTAGAAATGCTGTCGCCAACCCTGCTGTGCCGTCACCTTCACTCCGATCCACTTTGCTTCTCTCCCCTGAGAACAAATCAGGACGATGACACAGGCGAAGACAGAGCTGCCCTCTCCGTAGGAAACAGACTTCGTTTTCTTTCTCTCTTTTTGTCTTACCCATCAATGGGGGGTTTTCTTTGCTATGGTCTGTATTAAAGAGCTAAACGTCAGTGTCCCTGCAAGGGACAGGCCTTCCTGGTGGAATGTGAAGGTTGCCACTGCTTGTGTTTCTTACCACTGTGGGGCTGCCGGCTGGACCACCAGCTCCAGACAACGGTGACTGAGCAGGCTGTGGGACCAGTGGGCAGGCCTCCCCAAGAAGCCGTGAATCTGTAGTTGCACACAAATTCCCCTAGTTTTCAAATGTGGCCAATCAGTTTATTTGTTACAATTTGAAAAAGGCCAGACAGGAACACTCACAGGTCTCACGCACAGTAGAGATGCTCTTTGGGATCCCGCCTGGACTGTCAGCCACGCGTCCGCCCTTCTCCCACTCTGCCCCCTTAGAGCTTAACATTTAAGACAGACTTTGTCCTTCCTCTGCTCAAAACACGCCAGTGGCTTCCATCGTGCTGGGAGTAACAGCTGAATTCTAGACTCTCCATGACCTAGCCCCAATTTACTCCCTGACCTTGTGTCTCTTCTTACATGCCCCCTCACTCACTCTGTTCCAGCCACACTGAGCCCTGCTCCTCTTCCCATGCGCCAGGCACCTTCTCACCTCAGGGTTCAGCCCCTAACGTTCCCTCTGCCTGGACCACCTTCTCCACAGACAAAGAAAGCAACTCACTCTTTCATCATCTTCCACTCTAATGAATGAGGATATTCCTGGCCACTCTTGTCAAAATGACAACCCTGGCCTACTTCTGCCCTTCGCTTTATTTTTATACTATACCATTTTACTTATTTTGTTTGTTGTTGTCCTTTTTGTTTCTTTCTTTCTTTTTTTTTTTTTTTTAGTTTTTGTAGAGACAGGGTCTTGCTATATTACCCAGACTGGTCTCACGCAATTCTCCCACCTGAGTCTCCCAAAGTGCTGGGATTATGGGTGTGAGCCACTGTGCCCGGCCTGTCTCTCTACTTGAATGAAAGCTCCATGCACAGGGGTTTCAGCATCTTTAGTGCAATGGGACATCGTTGGACAGAGCTAGAAAAACCATGTGTTCAATAAATACCTGTTGAATGAGTGAGTGGATGAATGAATGTGTAAATGACTCTGAGGTCCAATCTGCATCCTATGCTGAGAGATCTTGTGAAGACCCTGCATAGGCTCTCTGTGGCATCTCTGCGAAGGGCAGCAGGATGTCACCCTGGGCGGCCTAGAGCCACTGTGTACCTTACCTGATGGGGTAGTCGGCTGCACTGAGGTTGATGAAGAAGTCCCAGGGCCAGTCGGTCATCTCTAGGAGGTCTCTCATGCTCTGCAGGTAGGTGGACAGGAGGCTGGCTCCCCCCCAGATGGTAGCCATCCTCCAGGGTGTAACACGGACATTGCCATACTGCCTGGCGAACTGGAGCACTTGCCGATGCAGGTAATTAGAGCGCTTTTCCCAGGAGACAAAGGGTAACATTCAGCATCCCAGAAAACACCCAGACATGTCCCTCCACCCCTCAGCCCCTCCCTGTCCTTCTAGTCGACAGTGCTTCTGAGCACAGTGAACTTTGCCAAGTAACTGACTCTAGCCTAGGGTGTCTTTCTGCAGTGCTATTCAAGATTGTATTCTTTAAAAAATTTCACATTAGATGTTTGAAAGCTGTGTTCCCTGGGTCCATCTCTGAGCTAAGGGTCACTAGGCTTGAGCTGGTGGTAACTGGCACTCTGCATTTTTATACAGGACAGGTTCTTGTGGTCTGAGATAATAAGCTAAGAAATATGTCTCTACCTAAACCTGATGCATACATTTAGGGGTAGAGCTTCAGTTTGGGGTCAGCTCTTTTGGATAAAGCATCCCCTTTGCCTTCTTGACTAAGCCATAATCATGTCCCATCAGCCAACCAACAGAAATCTCTGGGACATTTATAGCACAGGAATTAGTGAGGCTGCCATAGGTTTTATTAATAAAGTTCTTCTTTTCTTTTTTTTTTTTGAGACAGAGTCTTACTATGACACCCTTGGTAGAGTGCTGTAGCGTCACAGCTCACAACAACTTCCAACTCTTGGGCTTAAGTGATTATCTTGCCTCAGCCTCCCAAGTAGCTGGGACTATAGGCACCCACAATGCCCAGCAATTTTTTTGGTTGCTGCTGTCATTGCTGTTTAGCTGGCCTGGGCCAGGCTTGAACCCTCCAGCCTTAGTGTACATGGCTGGTGCCCTACTCACTCTGCCTCAGGCACCGAGCCTTGTTAATAAAGTTTTATTGGCACACAGCCACGCCCATCTGTTGACAAGTTCCCTGTGGCTACTTTTGCACTTCAGGGGCAGTGCTAACAGACAGCACATGGCTCATGAACCCTAAAGTACTTACTATTTGGCCTTTTATAAAATGGGTATTCTCATGGGATGGGCATTCCCACCAAGTATGTGAGTGCCAGGCAGAAGGCACAGGGTAGTGAAGAGAAGAGGTAAGAGAAACAGTGTTTATGGAGAAAGTGGAAAGTCACAGCTAGAAAGTCTGAAACAAATATACACACACACTCTCATGCACAGCACCTCACGACCACACGCTCTGAGGAAAGGCAGCTGGTCATCTGCTGTGCCTGCTCTGAGGGGAGGCAGCTGGGAGCAGTGATGGAGGAAGAGGGTATCAGAGAGGGAGACACAGGCCTAGGAGGGAGCCCAGTGTGAGGTGACAGAGGAGGCGCCTCACCTTGTCCACATGGATGTAGTAGAAGTGGTCTTTGTGGTAGATGGCCTTGAACATGCGCTGCAGCTGCCGAGAGGCACGGCCGTGGACCACCAGCACGAAGGCAATTCTGACCGGGTTGGCCGGCATGTACTCCACAGAGTCCTCGTCCCACTGGACGTTCTTGTTGGCTTTGCCTGGGGAAAATCCAAGAGACCACAGAGGTCAGGGTGAGGCTCAGCCAGCCTTTGGAGAGTGGGACACTTCTCCAATGCTTTTTATTTCTTTGAGATAGGGTCTTTCTTATTCACCTGGGCTAGGGTGCAGAGACATCATCATAGCTTATACAACCTCAAACTCCTGAGCTCGAGTGATCCTCCTGCCTCTGCCTCCTGAGTAGCTGGGACTACAGCCATGAGCTACTTTGCACAGTCAATTATTTCTATGTTTTATAGGGACAGGGTCTTCCTATGTTGCTCAGGCTGGTCTTGAACTCCTGGCCTCCAGAAATCCTCCCACCTTAGTCTCTCAGAGTGCTAGGATTACAGATGCAAGCCACCGCTCTCAGCCTCTGATGATTTTTCTGGGTCTATTTATAGGGTGTGGCCATCCTGTTGGGGCCTAAAACTTGATTCCACTTAGCCAAGTGTGTCCTAGCTCCTCACAGTGCCCAGGCTCAAAAGGGGCAGAGGACCCTGGGGTACTAGGTATAGTTTCCATCCCCCCGAAGTTTAAAAAGGCTGGTGGAGACATATGGACATGTATTATTAAGCTATCAAGCGAGGCAGGAGGAGGTGAGAGCTATAAGAGATGTATTTTCAAATATCAGGGAAAGAAGCAGTTAATTCTAAGTTAGGGAATAAAAGATACACATCCCATTTTTGCCTATCCAGAATCCATTTTCCCTTCTTCTTCTTACAGCTTCCAATATATCTGTTTGTTTGTTTCAGCTGGGTAAGAACAGATAACATGAAATGCATCCTCTTGGCCAGCATGTGAGTGTACCCTACAGCACTGCTAACTGCAAGCACAGTGTTGTACAGAGATCTCCAGAAGACATTCATCTTCCATAACTGAAATTCTGTCATCCATTACCTTTGGGGGCATCACCCCCTTCCTTGTTTTCTTTCCATACAAATGGAGAGAATCCAACTCCATATCTCTTCCAGGGCTGGTCATATGAGTGAGTCTAGCCTAGGCCTGGCCACTCAGAACACTGAACGTCCCTGGCTACAGAACTGTTCAGAGACAGATATGTGACCCAACCAAGATAATTAGCCAATGAGACAGAACTCCAGACTTCTGAGAAAAGAAAGGTTCTCTTTCTGTTTGACAGAAGATTGGCTGATTCTAAGAGCCTTTCTGTTTCCACACAGAGAGAGGCTGCCTGAGGAGGAACTCAAGGCTGAGGGAGCACTACAGAGTGATGGTGAAGGTCCAGTTCCAGTGACCCAGTCTGAGCTGCTGGGCTGGCCAGGCTGGCTGAGGTTTCATCACCATCATGTATTATTTTCTAGATATGAAGCCGGATCCTACCCCAGATCTGCCTTGGATGAAGGCTTCCAGATACCCTTTTATCCTTAAATCAGCCTCAAAGATTCCTCCCTTTCTTTCCCTTGCAAACACTCCAGAGCTAAAGCACCAAGGAGAAACACGGCTTCCTGGTTTAGTTCCTTATAATTTCAACGAGGGTCCTCCTGGCTTTTCCTTTGTTTGATTTCCTTGGATTTAATTCGATTTCTTATAGGGTCCAGGTTTGTGCTCAGTGGTTAGGGCGCTGGCCACATGATCTGGGGTTGGAACATTTGAACCTGGCCTGGGCCTGCTAAGAAAAAAAAAAAGTCCCTAACCTTTTTGGGAGCAGTTTCATGGAAGACAATTTTTCCATGGACTGGTGGTTGTGGGGGATGGGACAGAGGGTGGGGTTCAAGTGGTGATACTGTGCAGCCCAGGGATTGGGGATTGCAGGGTTAGGGGATCCAGAACATCATCAGGGTAGTAGCTTCAGGTGTCCCAGAATATGAACAGGGAAAGCTTAGAATAGAGACAGTGTAGCCAGGAGATCAGGGGTCTGTCAATTGTTATTTTTTTATTTTTATTAAATCATGACTGTGTACATTAATGCAGTCAGGGGGTACAGTGTGCTGGTTTTATATACAATTTGAAATATTTTCACCAAACTGGTTAACATAGTCTTCATGGCATTTTCTTAGTTACTGTGTTAAGAGAGTCTGTCAATTAGTATCAGAAGGCTGAATGGCTGCCAAATGAATGAGGCTCTTTCTGAGTCTGATTTTGAACAGGTGTGCTGTGAAATTTTTAAAAGATCATTAATTAAATTATTTTCAAAAGAAGTTCAAAGCACAGTAAAAGTATTCATTTACTTATTTTATTATTATTATTTTTTTGATGACCATAATTTAAAGTATGCCGTGGAAGTTCAACTATAGGTTCAAGTGTGCCGTGAGATCAAATAGCTTGGAAAACACTGTTCTAAGTTATGGCAGAGGACAGGATGAGACTGACGTGGATGATGTCCAAATCATACTTCACAGCCTCCACGGCTATCCTCACCTGGCTCCTTACACCGCTTTCCCTGGACTGGTTTCACTTCCCACCTCACTACCTCGCCTTCTTTCTCTTCCTCCAACAAGCTCATTTCTGCCTCAGGACCTTTGCACTGGCTACTCCTGTGACTTGGAACATGCTCTGCCCAGATCTCTGTGTGGCTGCATCTTCCTATCATTAGCTGATAGCATTAAAAATGGCCTCTTGCCCCTCATCACATCTTTCACTCCCTTGCACCTCAGCCTAGTTCAGTTTAACACTGTCTGAAATTGATTACCTGCTTACTTGTCTATTGTTTGAACACTCTATCAGGACATATACACTCCAAGAGATGGACTATTTCAGTCTTGTCATTAAATATGCAAGGCTGGAACAGTATCTGGCACACATCTAGTTCTTGGTGGTTAAAAAAAAAGAAAAATTACAGGATGGTGCATTTTGGCTTTTATTGAACATCAATCAGCCCTTGACATTCATTATGTTATTTAATCCTCATAATGATCCTGTTAGGTAGTATTACTACCCCTATTTTCCAAATGAGGAAACCATAGCTTAGAGAGATCAAGGGATTGGTTCAAGGTCATACTACTTTAATTAGTTAAGCTGAGGTTCAAGCACAGGTCTGGTTCCAAACACGACATCCATAACCACTAATATATACCACATCATCATACCTGGAACTTAAAAAGGAAAAGTTTATAACAATTATGCTTGTGGCTAATGAAGTATCTTATGAGTTAGTTATTGTAGGCAAATAGTTATACATTTAAGGACTGCTGCCATAGGCATTTCTGTATTACAGGAGAGGCAGACTCTCGATGACAAATAAGGCTACATCTTTATATCCATCCACCCATCCATCCATCCACTTGCCCATCTATCTATGCCTCCATCCATCCATCCATCCATTCATGCATCCATCCATATATCTATCCATCTATCTCTCCAAATACAGCCACTCATCCACTCACACACACAGTGAACCATCCAATTATTCATCCAGAGAAGCAACCATCAGCCTATCATCTCAAATACCATCTATCCATTCAAGGCTTATGGGGCCTTTGGGATCAACTCTTGCTTTTCCAACCAGCCATGAATGTCTCTTGCTGTGGTTGTCAAATGAGTGCATGAAAGAATGATTTGTCCTGAAGAAGAGTGGTCCAGAGGAGCTGATGTTTCCTAGGCACCTGCTATGCATCTATACTGTGGATGCACTGGGCTCTGTACTGTTATTATTTGGCCCTGGGAAAAATGCATTGTCCTCTAAAGCTCAGAGAGGTCATTATGTTCCCCAGGTCACATAGTAAGTGAGGACATAGGCAGGAGGGCAAACCAAGCATTGCTGAGTCCAAAGTCAGCCCTGCTGTTTCCACTCACCCTTTGCTGAAGCCAAGACGGGAGATAGAAAGGGTTGTATGGAGACCCTGTGATGATCTTTAAAAGGCACTTGGACACTGACATTGAGAAAAAGTCTCTTGTAACTTTAGGGTGTTAGAATGCTGTTCAGATTTACAGACAGACAAACAGGGACATGGATGCATTTCTCTGGGAGAAAGGGAGGGAGTCTTGGGAAGTCACAATTGCTCCAGCAAAAGAGCTTTCTTGGCTTAAATATAAAGTCATCCCTGGGCTAGACAGCTAAGTCTCTGCAAAGAGAATGGGGAACAAAAACCCCAGAGTTCTTCTGGAGGACAGCTATTTTGAGGATGGGGGTGGGTGGGAAAGAACAAAACCATCTAAAGAAAGGAATCACAGAGAGAGTGAGAGATGGAAATGGGGAGGAGAGGCAGGGGGAGAAAGGTCAGCCATGTACCGAGTGCCTACTATGTGGTGAGCAATTCTCTGCATGGCCTTACGCACTTCTATCAGAAACTCTGAGAAGGGAGCTGTCACCTCCCTATTGTAAGGATGAGGACGTGGAGGCTCAGGGGGGTCCCTCTGAAGAACTAGCTGAGCTGAGAAGGAATGAATCTGTGACCTGGGAGCCCTGTCATTGTCACTTCACTCCATCAAACTATCCCTGTTTCACAAAGAGGAAGGTCTGTTTCTAGATGTGCATCAGCTGACTTTCAGCGGCAGGACAATGACAATGATGTGTGGTCAGAGCTACACGGAGCTCTTTGAAAGACTAAAACCCCAATACTGCCCAGCTCCTTAAAAAAAAAAAAAAAGAGCTATGAATTTAACAATGTAATCAGATTCCTGTGGCACAAAACAGAAAATAAGTGGAAAAATCAGAGTGATTAGAGGCAGCGGGAGAAGCTGACTTCAGATGAATGTTAAAAAGCCAGGTTGATGGGGGGAGAATATCAAGTATACTTTTTCAGTGCAGGTGTGAAGGTGGAGGGCGGGGAGCCGTGGACAGCTCCACCACTAACTAGCTGTGCCACACCAGGCTTATTACTCAAATTCTGTATTTCTCAAGCATCACTGTGAGTCAGGCCAGGACTATGCCATTCTCAGGCTTCAAAGAGATAGCAGAAGTCAAAGTGCTTTGCCAGCTCAATGTGCTGGATAAACGTTGTGATACTGGTGATGATCATGGATGTGGTACCTTGTGGCAATGTGATCTGGGAAAAGAAGGCAAGATGCAGGAGTTTAAAGAGAAACTGGTGGTCAGGCAGGTCTGTGTGACCTTGGACTGGTTATTTGATCTCTGCAAGCCTAGTTTCCTCATTTGTGAAATGAGTATGTTTATAATAACAGAACCTGGCTCACGTGAAAGTTCATGGGCAGTACTGAGAACAGTGCCTGGCACAGAGTACAAGCTCAATGAACTTGACTATCATCATCATCATCATCATCATTTTTATTTAGCTGTTCATCCACAACGATCAGGATCAAAGTTCGGTTTAACCAAGCAGCTTAGCTCCCAAGTTCTAACCCAAAGCCACACCGGCTCCCAGGGTGATGCATACACTAGAGCCCACTGCTTGCAAATAAACACTCACAACCGGAATTTCTTGCTGCAGCATTTGTCCAGACCACAATTAATAACAAATGCAAAGGAGCTGCTTGACTGGAATAGTTATTCTACCAACAAAGCCCTCGATTCTATTTATACTCTGAAAGGGCCTCTTCCGGCTGCTGCAAGGGCACTTTCTGACTTGCTTCCAAATTAGAGGGTTGGTTAGGTCTTGGGAACGTAGAGAAGTGAAAACGGGGTTGTATGCAAATGGGGCTTGGGGTAGGAAGCTCCCAGCTGGGGTGTGACCAGCTCAGTGTTGCCTGGGAAGCTGGGGGCCAGATGTAGCCCTTCACAGCAGGGACTTCAGAAAGATGCCGCCCCTCTCTGATGGCTGGGATCCCTCTGGGGTTGGGGGGCGGTGGCAGCTCATGATCACAGATGGGGAGCCGGATCTGTGTCATGGGGAGAAACCTTCACACATTCAAGCTTCTTTGTCACACTTGAGCAGGAAATGCCTTTTTCCTACTGGGAAAATTTAAAACAGGTTTTGGTGATTAAACTTGGGAGTTGGTCCAGTATCCAGAAAGAATTCCCTGCTCTCAACAGATTTAGAAAAGGCAGCATGATGGGGCGGCAAGAGCACAGGACGGAAGGCCACAGGCTGTATTCAATCCTGCTCCTGTGAACCGGCCGTGGGACCCTGGGCAAGTCAATTCCCCACCTTAGTTTTGTAGATGCTCATAGACTAGTAACACTATCGAACACATATTATGCACTTACTATGTCCTAAGCGCTATTTACATGTGACTTCATCATCCCAAGGCCTCTGAAGGCAGGTGCCATGACCATAACCACATCTTACCACAAGGCTGATGAAGTTACCCTCTCTAATGAGCGCTAGTTACCCTCTCTAATGGAGACCAACACTTGGGTCTACTGGACTCCTAAACCCCTATTTTATTTGGGAGGAAGATGAAATTTCTGAACCTGTTCATGGAGTTGGCAGCACTGCACGGAAGACTGTACCCCCTGGAGTGTCAGGTTGGTTTTCTTGATCACTGTTAGTTTCCTGCGAGCCAAGGTCATACTCATTTCTTTTTCTTTCTTTCTTTCTTTTTTTTTTTTTTGAGACAACAGTCTCACTATGTTGCCCTGGGTAGAGTGCTGTGGCATCACAGCTCACAGCAACTTCAAACTCTTGGGCTTAAGTGATCCTCTTGCCTCAGCCTCCCAAGTAGCTAGGACTACAGGTGCCCACCATAAGGCCCGACTATTTTTTTTGTTGTGTTGTCATTGTTGTTTAGCCTGGCTGGGTTTGAATCCGCCTCCCTTGGTGTATGTGGCTGGTGCTGTAACCGCTGTGCTACAGGCACCAACCCATGCTCATTTCTTGTAGGAGGCCATCCTGGCCCCTGGGCTTGGCAGAGAGCTGAGCTTAGGGGAGAGGAGTCCATGAATGATTTTTGACTGACAGATTAAGCCCGACAGCTTCACCCTTGTATGGGGCCTTAGGAGGCTGACTCAGGGCCGAGCGGTTGCACATGGCTGTCTGCACTTGTGCAGCAAGCTGGCTAGGGGCTAGGTCCCCCCTTTCTACGGGGTTTGGGGGCAGCCTACTGACCTTTGCTCTGCAGCACCAAGCCTTCCTGGGAGGATCTGGTCTAGTGCCAGGACTCCTTCCAGTATTGTGATATCACCACCAGGCCAGTCTAATGAGAAGTGAGGGGGGAGAGGGGATATGAAATGGGGTTTGTGGAGTTAAGAGAACTCAGGTCCAAGGATAAAGCTGGTTAGACCAGCACCTTTTAGGTCTCAGGAGAAATGACCCTTCCTGGGGAAAGCCCTCCTGGAGTTCTCTCCTACAGCACCACTTGAAATCTGCACTTCTTTTTAAAATTGTGGTGCAAGATACACAGGTTGAGTGCCCCTTACCAAAAATGCTTGGGATCAGCAGTGTTTCGAATTTTGGATTTTGGGTTTTTGATTCTGGATATACATAATGCATATACATAATGACATCTCCTGGGAATGAAACCCAAGTCCAAATAGGGAATTCCTGTACGTTTCACATGCACCTTATACACACAGGCTGAAGGTAATTTCATACAATACAGGAGATAATCTCGTGCATGGAACAAAGTCTGTGTTAAGTACATATGTGTGGAATTTTCCACTTGTGGTATCATGTTGGGGCCCCCAAAGTTTTCCATTTTGCAGCATTTCAGATTTCAATTTTTCAGATTAGGGCTATTCAACCTGTAGAACGTCAAATTTACCATTTTAACCATTTTTAGGTACACAGTTCAGCCATGACAAACCCATTTACAAGGCGGTGCAACCACGGCCACCATCCATCTCCAGAAGTCTTTTCATCATCAAATTGAAACTCTGCACCCTTTACACAGTAACTCTCCATTCTCCCTTCCCCCAGCTCTCCTGGCAATCCCCATTCTACTTTCTGTCTCTATGAATTTGATGATTCTAGGGACTGTGAATAATCATGTAATAACTGTCCTTTGGCCATCCAGGTTCCTCCATGTTACAGCATATGTCCAAATTTCATTCCTTTTTAAGGGTGAATAATATTCTGTGGGATGAATAAACTGCAGTTTGTTTAGCTGTTCATCAGTGAGCCCTCGGTTGCGCCCTTCTTTTGGCTGCCGGGAGCAATGCACACGTGCACCTCCCACACTAGCCTGAAGCTAATGTTATACGATACGGGAAATAGAAAACACCTGGCAAGTCATTGCTTTCAATTCTTTGGAGCATATCCCCAGCAATGGAATTGCTGGGTCACAGGCTATTTTAAATTGCACGTGAACTTTATGGACACCCTGTGTTTAATGTTTTATTTGGGGGAACCCATCCTGTACTTCCTAACTCAGCTATTCTGCACAGGGGAATAGGTGGGGTCTGTACCCTAGACCCATTATATATTAGCAGGTCACTCTGCCTATTATGCCTCAGTTCTTCAAAAAGAACTCACCTCTAAGTGATGCTGTAAGGACATCTAAAACCGAGGCAAAATAAGGCTACACAGCTTGACTGTGTGTGGTATGACTTTAGAGTCCTCACCCACTTCACCTGAACTTCTAACTGTTCACACAGCTGGGAAGTGGTGGACCAGGACCTGACCTTGACTTCAGAGCTCCTGCTCTTAATTGGGATGTCAGAATTCTCCAAGAGTCACGTGCTGCACACATAGGACACCAAGTGGCACTGAATCAGGGTGGGACTGTACATCTATTTTTAATTCTTATGCACCCCTTCTGATGAGCCCACCAGTGAAGCCTCAGTCCTATGCAAACACATCCTTAGCAGCATTCGCTTACTGAACTTCTTTTTCCAATAAGAAGAGTCCTGCCCACAGGGCTGGCATCTTTGGGCAGTAACAGGAGTGCCTCCCTAGCACTGAATGCTGCTGTTTTGATTTCATCTGTTCATGTGCATGGTTGCTGTCTCCTTGTGGCCTGTGACAGCAAGATTTCCACTGATGGCCACGATGCAAAATTACTCTTCACATAAAATTTGCTTACGTAAAAATAAAGGTGAGTTTATTGCAGTAAAAATATTACAAGAATAACAAGGCAGGTAGAATGTGGATATGCCAGAATTGTGAAGGCAAGAGGGGTGTGAAGGAAGCTTGGAGAATATTAACTAGACTCCAAGAGCTGGCTTCCAAACTAGGATGTGCTGAGTTTGTTAAACAAATGAGAGGACGTCAAGGCCAAGTGCAAAGCAATGCTCAGGCAGCCCCAGATGTCATGGAAGAATTTGAAGGTCCAGAAAATGTTTGATTTTCCTGGCTCAGGGCCCCTACTCACTTCAGGGGCCTGAGAAGGTTTGCTGGGAGTTTTCTGGGATGGGCATTTAGGGAACTAGATAGAAACAAGAGTCTGCTAATCTGCTAAGAAACACTGGCCTTTTGATTTTCACCCTACTCTGTTGAATACTTAACATTCATGAGGTTCTTTCACAGGCCTTTTAATTCTCATAATAATGCTGCACATGGAAATTATTCCTATCTACAGATAATTGTTCCAGGATCAGAGAGGGTAAAGAACTTGCCCAAGGTCACAGAGCCGGGAGATGGAGATTAGGATACAAACTGTTCTATTTCAAATACCATGCTTGATTGACCAGACGTTGGCTAGCAAGAATCTGGGAACCCCTGTCTTCACTTAGGCTCTCGTGCTGAGTTCACTTGGAACCAGAGCATCATTTTCTTCCTTAAGTGGCTTCTAAACCACTGTCTCCTTCAGGGTAGGGTTTCTCAACTTTGGCACTGTTGATATTTGGGGCCAGATAATTGTTGTGCAGAGAGCTGTCCTGTGCACTGTAGGATATTTAAACAGTATCCCTGGCCTCTATCCACTAGATACCAGTATCACCCACCCAGTCGTGACTAAACCAAAAATGTTTCCATTCATTAACCAATGTCCCCTGGAGGAGGGGCCAAATGGCTCCCAGCTGAGAACCACTGAGTGTCCAGAGTGTGTCTCTGATCAGCAGCATCACAGTGCTTGGGAGTCTGTCAGAAATGCAAATACTCACTTGCATATGAAAAATGAAACACAACTATAACCTAGGATAAAGGGGGGAAGGGGAGGGAGAGGGGAAGGGAGGGGGTGGGTCGACAAAGGAAGGGTCAGTAGGGAGACCACACCTATGGAGCATATTGCAAGTACAAGTTGGATCTATCAGGTGTAGAACACAAATGTCTTAACACTGTAATTGGGTAAATGAGGTGAAGGCTATGTTGATTAGTAGGATGTAAGAACTCCGATTTGTATAAATAATCAACACATTGAATCCTATAAAGGCATAAATGTATTTATGATCTATGTATAAATGATTTAATAAAAATAAAAAAAGAAGAAATGCAAACCTCAGCCTCATCCCCAGACCGTCCGAATCAGAAACTGGGGACCAGAACGCTTGGTTGTAATAAGTTAATGTATGAAAACCCCTAGCCTAGGCTGCCCAATAGAACCGTCTGAACACCTTTTCTAGAGAAACAACCCCTGAGAAATTTTGATTTAATTAATTTGGTGGGTACCAGTGTTGGTTATTTTTTAGACATTCCCCAAGTCATTTCAACATGCAGAGTTGAGAATCACTTTGGGGACACCTTCTTTTCTTTTCAACCACCTTCCAAAAAAATGCCATCTCCCGAGGTGGAGGGTTTACCCAACCTCATTTCTGGGAGCTGCCTCAAATGCTCACAGCTGCCTGCTTCGCCAGAGATGGTAGGCTAGCTCATTCATTATTTTTCTCCCACTCTGAGAAAACGTCTCCCTCCACCCTCGACGAAGCACTCAGGACATTTTCCTGCTCACTGAGCTTTTTCCCCCCATTCAAGTCTGGAGTTATTAAACCACAGCCCATGGCTGAACCGTCTTATTGATTTTATTGTTGAGAGCCCTGGAATATTCTAATGATGTACTGCTCAATAAATGGAAACTGGTGGGATAGATATTGATGGCGTATGGTACATTTTGCCGCAATTCACTGGGTCCCAGTCACTTTGCCTGATATGTATCATCTGTGAAATGCTGCACCGTGGCCCACAAGCTCTTATCCATCCCACTGACGTTACCTTCTCCAAGCACCAAGGATGAAAGAGCTATTATGATAATAGCAATGTTATTGCTATGTGCCAGGCCCGGGGCTGAGCTTGTTATAACAGGTCTTACCTCATTTACTCCTCATGGCAGACCTTTGAGGGAGGTTTTCTAATTATTCCCATTTTATAGATAAGAAAATTAAGACTCCAAGGGGTTATCTGACCTGGCCAGCTAAAAACGTGCAAAACTAGGATCCAAATCTCCTTTTTTCAGACACTAAAATGAGAGCTTTTAAACCCTTTTGAACCAGGCAAGGAGACAAGGCTTCTATTCTATTTGAGTGACCTTTCAGATAGTTTTGGCATAGATTAATATTTCACACATTCTCCCCCCTTCTCAGGCAGTGTTTTTAAAAACTGGGACTACTGGTATTAAGGGAGAGACAATTTTTTGTTTGAGTGAGGCTGTCCCATGCATTACAGGAGACATTTGACATGACAATTGATGTCCCTAATCCCCATAGCAGCCTCTCGTCATACTTCCTAGAGCCTCTTAGGAAACTAGCATGGCTGATGCTTAAGGAGCACTCACCTCCCTGAAAGGCAGGAGGTTTCCTGCCAAGATGGCTGACCTCAGTTTTGGCTGACACAGGCAGCCACTCTGGAAAAGCAACATGGCCCAGTGGTAACAAGTTTAGTCTTGAAATCAGATCACTCCAGTCTTTAACTAGTGACTCTTCCCTAATTTTGGGAGGTTGGGAAAGTTATATAACCTCTTGGAGATTCTAGTTCAGAGAACTCCACAGAACTGTGTGTGTAGAAAACTGTCCAGAACAGTGCAGTAGCTCTGAGCATGAGGAAACTCTTCCCACCCACTCCCACCCCGCCGTCTCCTACGTGCTCTTTCCACACTCCTGAGCCACAGAATCCAGAAGCACAAGAAAATTGTGGAGTTTTATGTCAGTAAGTTTGGGTTTGTTACCCAGCAGTAGTTACTAGAATAAGTAACTATGAGATGCCCACCAGGCAAATACTGTTCTGGGAATGGGTAACAGACTCATGGACAGGCCACAAAAGCCTCTGCTTATAGGAAGTACCCTCTCCTGAAAAGACAGATAATAAACACATAAATACTTCCAGGACCAATACACGAAATGAAATTGTGCCCTTCATTATTACCACCTTAAACAATGACAAGCAAGAGACTGCATTTTCTCGTTTCCCTCCTCACCCTCATTCTCCACTACACTCTCCCAATTGCCTTTTTCATGAAGCCACAACATAGTTTAATGTCATGAAACCTCTTCCTCCTGTCCTCAGTGCTGGGTACCCTTTCTGTTTCCAAAGACACTACTTGCTATGGAGGGAACTGTGTTCCCCCAGCTTCCCCCATTCATGTGTTGAACCCCCTCACCCTCCTCCTGGCTGTATTCAAGATGTGGCCTTTGAGGAGGTAATGAAGGTGAAATGAAGTTGTGAAGCATAGAGCTCAGGGTTGAAATGAGATTAGGACCCTTATAGGAGGGACGCTAGAGACCCTATACTGTCTCTGCCGTGTGTAGACACAGCCAGAAGGCAGCCATCTGCAAGACAGAAAGAGTCCCGGACCAAGCTGTCACCCTGATCTCAGACTTGAAGCTTCCAAAACTCTGAGACAACACACGCCTATTGCTCAAGCCACCCAGACTATAATATTTTAGCACAGCAGGCTGAACAGACCACCATACTACTAAAGGGGGCAAGAGGTGCAGCCCCTGGGCTATAGGTTGAGTAAGGAGTAAACTGAGTAAGAGGGGAAAGAACCTCACATGCAGTGTGAGGACTTGGCAAGCAGGCAGCCGTTTGCAAGCCACAAGAGAGTCCTCACCAGAGCCCTGGCCGTGCTGGCACCACGATCTCAGACTTGCAGCTCCCCAAACTGTGAGACAACACACATCTGTGGCCCTGTGATGAATGAGAGCGTGACAGAAAGACATTGAGGAAGGCCATCCTGGCTGGAACCCAGAGGGCCAGAGGAAGCGCACCCCGAAACAGGCATAGAAAGACTGCAATAGACGAGGATGACAGGCTTGTTATCCATGATTGAGGAGTGGACGGCAGGCAGGCAGGGCCCATTCTGAAGTGGCCGGTGGGGTGGTGTGGGATACGCTGCTTCACTGAGAGGAGTAGAGGACAGTCAGGAGCCAAGCAGCTGCCACGTCCTTCCGCGGTGTGTGATCGGTGTGTCCAGAACACCTGCTCCATCCTCACTCCCTGCCTTTTTGACCCAGAGGTTGCTGTCTGCAAGTTCTCCTACCAGCCTTCCCGTCACCTGACATTCTCATCTCTGTCCTCCTTTCTCCTTTCTTGAAGGAACTCGCGGAACTTCAATAAATACTGGCACGGAAAAACGCAGTACTCATCTATTTTTATTACAAATGGAGCCTCTCGAGGAGGGAACAACTCTTATTTACTTCTCAGGGTAAGGGTTTTGACAACAGGTTTATTTTCTCCAACTCTCCAAGGATTAAGTGAATAACACTCTACAGTTAACAGTACATTAATTAATGCCAAATTGGTTGGAATTTTCCTAATAAAAATCCTTATAGTAATCACATTACGGGCCATTAACGCTGCCTCCTGATCATAAACCATAAATATGGTCTGCAGGTGCCTTCTTTTAAAAAAGGGACATTTCCCCAAATTGTTTCCCATTCGTCACGTTAATGCTGTCACATCACATAATGCAAACAGAATTAATTACAAAAGCTCTCGTTTGTGCAGCTTTTACTCTGTGCTGAATCCCCTTCCAAGCCCTGTCCGTATATCATCTGGTTTAGTCTTTAGCAAACATACGAGGCAAGCACATCATTCCCCTTCTACGGATGGGGAAATGGAGGCACAGAAGGGGAGTGGAGAATTTGCCGACACCCAAACAGCTTGGAAGTGATGGAGCTGGGATTTGAGTCCAGGCAAGTCGATCCCAGAATCCTCTGTCATCCCGCTTCCTGAGATGCAAACACCCTAGATCTCTAAAGAGTGGTCCTCTCAGCCAAACACACTGCTAACGGGCTTTCTGGTTTATTTAAGCAGCGACAACAGCAAGAGTCGACCCAATACAACATTCAGTTTTGCTGCCAGAGAGCAGTGATGACGTTTTCTTTTTGTTGGGCCTCCCTAGGGACTGGGGGAATGCCTGTGGACAATGCCTGGGGCACCTGGGACACAATAGATTCCTGTTGAAGAAAGAAAGGGACATAGAAACACATGTGTGAGAAGTTCACGGCAACGGGTGACAGGGAACCCCTCAGGTTCAACGTATCCGCTTCCCCGCAACTCAGCAATGGCCTGGCAGGCCCCAGGCTCGGCCTGGTGGTGGGGCTTTGACACACATACAGATGTGCAGATCTCCGGGAACTGCTGCTTCGGGGATAAAGACAGGGAGAAGCTCCTTTCTAACCCTGTCTAGTTTCACGAGGTGCTTTTGACTATTTCTTTGATTTCTCTGTCTACGCAGATAATACACACTGCAGAAAATTCAAACATACAGAACAATATAAAGTAAAAAAGAAAGGAGAAATAAAACCCCAGATATTAGAGTGTCCAAATATCACCATTGTTAACATTTCAGTGAACGTTTCCCGGTTTATTGGCTCACATTATGCATAACCCTATACATTTTCCTTTGTCATAAGCCTTCTGTTTTCAACAATATACCCCTGACAGCTTTTCCCTGTCAACGAACGCAGGCATTCTTTCCTTCCTTCCTCCTTGCCTCCTGCCTCCCTTCCAGAATGTTCAAAGAACATCTAAAATGAGCAGCCACCCTTCCAGGCACAGGGGAGGCACACATGAACAATGTTGAATTTTTTTTTCAAGGAGCTTAAGGGCCGGTGAGAGTGGGTGGGGGGAGAATAGACAAACGTGTTTTACGAAATGTGTTGGATGCAATGAAGGAGAATTACACACCGTCCGCACAGGACACAGATGGAGACAGGGACCCAGTGAAGACTGGGTCTTTAGCCTTTCACAATGAAGCTGAGATCTGAAACAGTAGGAAGAGGGACACCGGTAAGGAGAGTGTTGCTTTAGAAAGATGGAAGACCTTGCTCTCTCTCCTCCTCTCTCTTCCTCACTCTCCTCTTCACTCTCCTCTTTTTCTCCCCTCTTTTCTCTTCTCTTTTTCTCTCCTCCTTGGTGCTTCTCTGCAGCCTCTTTCCCCCCACCAAGAAAGACCTTTCATACAAGCAGAAAAAAGAAAGAAAGAAAAGAAAGACGGAAGACCACGTGTGCAGGTCTCAAGGATGGAGAAGGGTCTTACTTTGAAGAATCAAAAAAAAAAAGGTAGGGAGGAGCACAGAGGACTTTTGATTTTTTTTTTTTTCTCTTTTAGTGCTTCTTAGTATTTTCAGAGTTTCTGGATTTTGTCATGACAAAACCATGCTAAGTGAATAGTTCAGAGATGTTAAGTTCTCTCTTGAATGCCTCCAAGGACAGACGCCTCAGTGCCTTACACAGCAGCTCTTGTGGTTAGCACTGAATGTGAGGGATTGTTTCCAAAATACGCCTTTCTGGAGGCTTTCATCCATAGGTCCTACCTAACTCTGCCTTCAGAGATAGGACTGCTGGATCCCTGGGGAATGTACCCCTCACATATGTGGAAACTGTTACTAGGCAACTATGCCACCCCCCCATCTCCCTCTAAGTCTAGGCCACGCGTGTATCCCTAGCTCATTCAAGTTCGCTCTTACTACTTGGAAGGTCCCTTGGTCATGTTCCTTCCCGGGAGTGACCAGAATCATCAGTCCGGGGCAGCCATCTCTGCTGACTAAGTCCCTCCATGAGATCAATGGAAGATTACTAACTATTACTATTACTATTACTAAAAATGTTCAGAGCCTCCTGAGCCTGAGACAGCACAAATTCATTTGTTCCCTCACTATGTGATTATAAGTGCCGGGGAGTGTGCTGCGCTGAGGCGGGGAGAGGAAGGAGGAAGATGACGCTTCACAGGATGAACGGATGATTTGAGAAACAGCCACCGGGTGACACAGGGAGGGTTGAGCACTGACCCAGATGGACACAATCCCTCTCCTAGCAATTTTTTTTCTACATTAGTGCCTTTCAACCTTTTTTATCTCACAGTAGACTCAAACCTATCATTAAATTTCCTTGGCATACTTAAATTATGTTGCTTAAAAAAAAAAGAGTAAAAAAAGAATACGTTTACATGCTTTGAATCTCTTTCAAAAATAATCTAATCAATGGTGTTTAAAATTTTTTTCATTGTTGGGGATCCACTGAGGGTACATAGAAGCAGGTTACATTAATTGCTTTTCTTAGATAAGGACCCTCTTATATTTGTGTCCCGCCCCTAAAAGGTGAACCCTATCCTTTGACCCCCCACCCCCTTCCTCCTCCCCTTTCTCAGCTTTCCCATCCCCCATCCCCCACGGTGTACTAGGACCTTAATTGTCCTTATAGCAGAATTGAGTACATAGGATTCTTATTTCTCCATTCTTATGATGCTTTACTAAGAAAAATGTGTTCCACATCCATCCAGGTTAATACAAAGGATGTGAAGTCTCCATCTTTTTTAGTGGCTGAATCATATTCCACGGTATATATACACCATGGCTTGTTAATCCATTCCTGGGTTGGTGGGCATTTAGGCTGTTTCCACATTTTGGCGACTGTAAATTGAGCTGCAATAAACAGTCTAGTGCAAGTGTCCTTGTGATAAAAGGATTTTTTTTTTTCCTGGGTAGATGCCCAGCAATGGGATTGCAGGACCCAAGAAACTCTCAAGGCACAGCAGGTGAAAATCATTGCTCTAAATAAATGCAGACTGGATGAAAGCTGTCTTATCTTTCACCATCAGGCAGAGCATTATTGTAGGAACAGCCATCACTCTTTTTTTTTCTTTTTTAAATATGGGGTCTTGCTCTTGCTCAGACTGACCTCAAACTCCTGAGCTCAAGCAATCCACCCACCTCGGCCTCCCAGTGTTAGGAACCATCACTCTTAATCGAGTCCCCTGACACTGCTTTTGGAGTTCTCGTACCAATTTGTCTCCCATCATGCCTTGATTAGCCTGGGAGACCAAGAGACCCTGAATCCTCTACCATGCCTCGGAAGCTTCCATTAAGCCAGAGGGCAGCTGAGTATAAACTTGTGAGCTGGCAGAGGAAGCTCATTTGAAACACAGACTGGACAGCTGACTAGAGAGCTCCAGGGGACAGGGAGACATGGTGGGATTGTGGTAAGCCTCCAAGGAGTCAGAACCTGCACTACTGCAGCTTCGGAAGGCCATTGACAGTGGAAACAATTTAAATTAAATTAAATTTAGTCAGCTCCAAAAGGAAACACATGTAATGTTAATTTCATGGGGGTACCAATGTGTAAACCTAACAGATGATGCTTAAATGAGAAAGGCAGAGAAATGACATTTGGTTAAACAATGCATCAGTGGGTAGAATTTGTTGAAATTGCCATTATAAAAAAAAAAAAATATGAGCACAATTGAAAGTTGAGCAAGCTGTCACCCAGGCCAGGCCACCTAGGGGTTCTCAGTACAACTCGCTTGAGGGGAGCAGTGGGTGGCCCAGGTTGGAGGCAGTCTGCATGAATCTGGGGGACTCGGGCCAACGTCTGTACTGATTTCTGATGCTCTGGCCACATCCGTTTGCCTGGGTAGATGCAGTCACTATGACTGAAATCTCACCCTGGGCAGGACATGTGCCTTTGCTTATTTCCTTTTCTTGAAAGCAATGGATCACAGAGCTTGGAAGGTGTGTGCAAATGTGAAGAGACTGGTTTTCCTTTGGATCTGTGTCCCCTGGCACATGGTAGGTATTCAGGCAGTAAATGGAGAATGTCTGGATGATCCAGAAGCCCTCCTGCCTTGTCCTGTGCCACAGGGCTTCACGGTTGCATAATCTGCCACATCATGGATGATCATTGCTTCCAACCTACACTATCCCCTGACATACTGCTTTGGGGCCCTTCTTTTCTCTGTTAATAAAACTCAGTCCTTTGGTCAATAAAGCCATGAGAAGCTGATTGACTGGAAAGACACAGGACTCCCCTAAAGATGCTGACCTAAGAAACAATTGTACCCTGAGCCTGTCAGAGATATAATATTTATAAAAGACTACATTTTGTTAAGCTCTTGCCATATGCCAGATGCAGGGTGTAGAGAGTGTTTTTGATTGGCTGGTTGCATTTTTTTGTGGTTAGTTCTTACATAAACACTGAAAGGCAGGTGCCATCATAATTTTACAGAAGAGGCAAGTGTGAGACTCAGAGAAGGTTAAGGAACGTGACCAAAGTTGTACAGGCAGTGACAGAACTGGGATTTGCACCCAGCCCAATCTCAATCCAGAGACACTGCTCCTTCCTGACTTAAATGTGTTAAGAACAAGTTTCAGGTGACGATGAGGACGATCAGTTACGAAGGTAACTGATTGTTTCTGAGTGCTTTGCCAACAGCCCTGAAGTCCAGTACTAGTCAGGGCAAGGTGAGGCTCTGCTGTGGTAACACATAGTCCCTCAAGTTGTTGCTGCTGCTCAACACAGGGAGGAGCTTCCAGCCAGGGGTATTTTTTTCCCCAGATGCATTGGGGAGTTTCTGGAGATGCTTTTGGTTGTCACAGCTGGAGGAGAGAGTGCCACAGGCATCATCTACGAGGGATGCCACCAAACATCCCACCGTGTATAGGATGGCACCCACAGCAAGGGGTTATCAGGTTCCAAGCTGAGAAACTGCTTGAAACCAGTGGCCCTCAGGAAGACTCCCCCGGGAACTTGGAAAAAATGCAGATTGCTGTGCTCCTCCTTGAGCTCCCTGGCCCGCCAGTGTCTGCAGAGCCCTCTGGCAATGGGGATGCCTGCTCTTCACAAACCACACCCAGTAGATGCGCCAGGAAGGCCAGGCAAGAACATCAGGGTGACTGGGACAAGGCGCTGATGGAACTTCGCAGAGACACTCCACCAAGGCTTCAGGGTCAGTGCGAAGCAGTCAAGCCAGGGGAAAAAAGAAGAAGAAAGGCTGACATTTGTTAAGTGCCTCTCTCCGTCTCTCTCTCTCACGCCTTGAATTGCAGGGAACATATTCTAAGACTAACCTGTCAGCCAATGACAACTAAATTACCAACCTTGTCTCCCCCTGTGCCCTGTATCCTTGTCAGATACACAACTACATTTACAGAGGAATGCTTCCCGGGGACGCGTTCCCAGAAGGTGACCCTTCTGCCGGAAGAGAACCATGTGGTCACATGTACTTCAGAGGGGCCAGGCGACTGGGGCTCGGCTGGAAATAACCTGAAGGGGAGAGCAAGTCTGAGCAGAGCAGTAAGGCGAGCTCTTCACTGGAACTAAGGCGAGCTACTTCCCAGGCTGCTTTGCAATTAGGCCTAGCCCAGTGGCTGCGCCATAGCCAATAAACTGGAATTGTAAGTGGCCTGCACAACTCCTGAGGGCTGACCTGTAGACGCCTCCTCCAAATGCTCCTCCATGATTTTTACCCCTTCCACAGACTGGGTTCAAAATAGCTTGGGGACATTGCTGGCCATTACGGGTTGGCTTTTTATAGCAGCTAACATTGCCCCAAGGAATACAGTCATTCTATATATGGGTTCTTATTTATTTATTTATTTTGAGATAGAGTCTCACTCTTGGCACCCTGGGTAGAGTGCCGCAGCCTCAAAGCTCAGAGCAACCTCAAACTCTTGGCTTTGAGCAATCCTCTTGCTTCAGTCTCCTGAATAGCTGGGACTATTGGCGCTCTGCTCGACGCACGGGGCTAGTTTTTCTGTTTTTAGTAGAAACAGCATCTTGTTCTTGCTCAGGCTGGCCTTGAACTGAGCTCAAGCAATCCGGCTGCCCCATCTTCCCAGGGCGCTAGGATTATAGGTGTGAACCAATTGTACCTGGCCCATATTGGGCTCTTGAAGGTAGAAAGGCTTGAATTCAAATTCTAGAGCCAGCACCTACTAACTGCTCTATCTGGAGAAGTTAGAAAAACCTTTGATACTCAATTTACTCAAGTGGAAAATGAAATTAGAACTGATATATTTTAATGAGAGGGATGGTCATATACTAGCCATCAAATAACTGTTAGCGCTTATATGTAAATGTTCTGACAGCTGACCACATCCTACCACCAACCAGTCAGGTGCTTGAGGGAAATCAAGGTATTAGACAGAGATGAAGTCATTTAGTTATTAGCCTAAATGTTCGAAATACTTCTTAAATGAACAAATGAGTGAACTAACAAGCACCCTCAGCCGCCTGTGCCTTCCAGGAGGATCATGCATGTGCCTGTCTAATCTCCCCTCGAGGGCAAGATCCATCTGCGATCCAGCTTGTGGTTGTCTCCAGTTTTATCAGAGTCTCCTGTGGAAAAGATGACGACTCAGTCACCATGTGCCTGTGACTTGGTGCAGGGAAGCTCCTACCATACAGAAAGGATGTACTTGATACATTCCAGTTAGCCAAGCCTCGGCAGTGTCCTGCCTCTGTCACTACATGCTCCGTGGCCTTGGGCAAATGGCTTTACCATTAGAAGACTCCTCAGCTTCCAAATCTATAAAATGGGTGCAGTAGAGATAGAAAAACATCTGTCAAAATCCATTCTCCCCCCTATTATACGTTAAAATTAGAGAAGGGAAAGTGACTGCCTGGCTAGGACAGTCCTTCTCAGCCTCTCCTGCAGCCAGGCGGGTGAAGCTCTCCCTGTGGTTTAAGAAAGAGGCCAGCAGAGTTTTTGATACGGGGCCAGAGAGTAAACACTCCAGGCTTTGTGGGTTTCACGGTTCTCGACTACTCAATTCTGCCACTGTAGATGGAAAGCAGCCGCAGACAAGACCAAAACAAATGGGTGTGGCTACGTTCCAATAAAACCTGACTTACAAAACAGGTGGTGGGCTGGCTTTGGCTTGTGGGCTGTAGTTGGCCAATCTCTGGTTTAAGAGAAGCTCAGCCCTCCAAATACAGTTAACTGGCCTTTCGGAAAGAGTCATCTGATTAGACATTTTGCCTTACATGATCTCACTAGCCACAAAGACTTATAACATACACACACCCATTTTCTAATTTTCAGTTGGTCTGTGTCCCTGAAATTCTCATCATTTCCTTAAACATCAGCTATTCCCCGCCCTTTCACCACGGTCTTCGTGGGCTATGTCTGCCCCCGGCTCCTTTCTCTTTTTCAGAATCAGCTTCATAATTTGCAGGGCCAACTACAAATGAAGGTGTGGGGCCCCTAGTCCAAAAATTACTAAATTTGAAGATGGTGGAAGCAGAGCAAAGAAATGAAAGGCAGGCCTGCTGAGCATGAGCTCTGTGTGACTGCCCGGACTGCCAGGTCCACAAAGCACGGAGCAGACACTGTCTGTGTGTTACCATCAGCCAACCCAGAAAGTTTTCTTGACTGACTTCTTGACAAGTCCAGAAACTTGTCACCTGTGTGCCGCCTGAAGGGCTTGGGGGATGGTTCTACACATCACAAGTAGAGGAAGAAGACGAAAAACCCAATTTTCTTTTAGTATATTACTTGTCAGACAGCGAAATGGGATATAATTATGGTGTGACATTTCCAACAGCAAATATGTTCCAGTGTAAGCAATTAACACCGGTTCTTTTGGCAGGCTTAAAAAGATTACTCAGAGACTGTGGTAAGTTACAATGCCCCATGAATAATAAATAACGTAGAATCATAGCTAAGTTGCATTCCAGGACCAAAGTTCAAATTTCTTGATGAAAATAAATTGGATGCTGTTAACCCTCTGTTGACATCATGTGGCTTAAGCGGATTCAGATCATGAGTTCTCTGGATTTTTCTAAATTACATATTTACCTTCCTCTTAAGAACATCTGCAAAAAGAAAAAAAAAAAACCCTGCAGATTCATTTCAGCCGCTCAAAATCTGCATGAGGTAGTGGGTGGGACTCCTCAGGGATGGACAGACCAGGGAGATGGCTGGCACTGAGATCTAACGTGTTTGGGGATTGTCATGGCTGAACGGTGAAGTCCTGTGATTTAAACAAAGGCACCCTGGATGCATGTTCCTATATTCTCCAAGCCCATCCTAGTGTAACTGAAGGGAAAGCAGCTACTTCGGAGTGCAGCTTATGATCCTGAGCAATTAAAAGGAATGAAAACAGCAACAGCAGTTAAAAAGCCACATACTATAGGGAGACATTAAAAGCCATGGCTAGGTACAAAGGCTTTGGAGCAGGGTCTCTCAGTCCAGGCCTGAGGGTCCCTTTGGCTCTACAAACTGGACAGTTCTCTGTTGGAGGTGGGGGCAAGGTGTCCTGTGCATTGTGGGATATTCAGCAGCATCTCTGGACTCTGCTCACTAGATGCCAGGAGCACCTTCCTCAGCTGTGACAATCAAAAATGTCTTCGGTTAGTGCCAAATGTCCCTGGGACAATGCTAGTTTAGATAAATCTGGGTCTACCACCCAGGCCCTGAGCAAATGACTTCATTGCTCTGATCTTCAGTTTTAGCACACATAAAATGGAAAGCCAAAAACCACGCCTAGTTCAGAGATATTGTGAGGACGGTGTACTATGAATGTAGGCAGAGTGCTTTAGCCTGGTGTCTGGAAGGCTGTAAGAGTTCATAGGACTTAGATGCTATCTATTCAATCACTCACTTGATAGAAGCAGCTACTGGGCACAGCAGAGCCATGGGAGGTCCCAGAATGCAAGAGGCATAAACCTTGTCCCTGTCTACTCAGGCTTGCAAACCAGCACCTTCAGTGTTGGGCAGTGGGGGCCTTAAAGAAAAATGCCCAAATCTTGAGACTTCGTAGAGAGGATAAAATATGAGTGAAGAGAGTTTTCTAAGCAGACACATGTGAGGAAGGTCATTCCAGGTAGAGGGAACAACATGTGCAAAGGCCTGGTGGTATGAGTCCCTCTGAACTACTCAGAGCTCAGGACTATTGTTGGGATGTGAATTCTGTAGGGGAGGGAGGAGAGGAATAGCAAAAGCAAGCAGGAAGGCAGAAAGCACACCAGCAAGAATTCTGAGACGTCGAGTGAGTAGCTCTCATCTCTCTTGACAACCCAATGAACTCACAGCAAAACTCAGGCCAAATCCTGCTCAGTAGCAAATGGTGCAGTGATAGGTTAGCAATGCCTGCTTGGGCCTGGAAAAGCAGAAAATATTTAAGATGCATCATATTAATGGATTTCCTGGTTTTGTGGTAGAAAGGTTTTCATCAGGGGAGAGACATGAACAGAAGGACATTTTTTAACAGCTCACTCTGGACGATGCCACCTTTTTTTTTTTGCAGTTTTTGGCCGGGGCTGGGTTTGAACCTGCCACCTCCAGCATATGGGGCCAGCGCCTTACTCCTCTGAGCCACAGGCACTGCCCCTTTTCTTTTCTTTCTTTTTTTTATTTTAAAGAAAAGACACAAAGAGGGGGCAGAAATAGAGGCAGAAGAAAGACTTGGAAAGTGGCTGTAACACTATAAAAGAGAGATCATAAAGGCCTACTGTAGAAATCAGGATGGTTGGGGAGAAGGAGGTGGTGGGTACAAGAGATGTTTAGGAGTTAGAATTGATAGTGACGTTGTGAATTTAAGAAAACAGAAATAACACAGAGATGCCTTTGTTTCTGGTTTGGGCACCTTGGAGGATGGTGGTATTACCCACCAAGAAAGAAAATACAGGAGAATTGGGAGTCAGAAAGAGGATGGTTTCTGTTTAAGACCCTGAGATGCCTGTGGTACCCCAAGGTACAAATGTCTATTGACTGTTGGGTATTTGGATCAGGAACCCAGACCAGTGATGAGGGTGAGAGTTGCCAGCTTAGACATGGCAGCCGTCATCGCTGGCCAACAAATGGTCTACAACTACCTCGCTTTCCCAAACCTCAGGGATGCCCAACTGTAAAGTAAATAAGAAAGGCAGCTTCTTCCAGTGGGATTCTCTCCTCATCTAAAAACCATTCCCGATTGACAGGATTAGTGAAGGGCGACAGAAGAAAGTCATTACTGAATAATCCCCTGCACATTTCATAGTCAACACGGCACTCATGTGATCCTTGTAATCCAATTAGGTGATGCAGGAAGCTCTATCTTAATTCCTGACTTCATTGTGACTTGTCTGGTTGCGTGCAAACCTCGTTTAATAAGGAATCGCCTAGACACTGGGTGGTGCATACTTAATGAGCACAGAACAGGGGTTGGAAAGGAGGTGATTACTTAGAAGACTTCCTGCCTCAAACAGCCAATGAGGGGCTTATAACTCCCATGCCCTCATCAGCAAGGCTTCTGATTGGAAGAAACTTTATCTCCCCTTTCCTCCATCAACTTTGCTCCTTTTGACCTGTGTGTGCCAACTGTCAGGTGACTGGAACTCACCTAACACTAGGAATGACAAACATTTTTACATGGTTACCATTTACTGAATGCCTAGCTCATACTTGGCATGGTTTGAGGGACTCACACATGGTTTGAAGGACTTTGCACACTTGGCCCCAAAGTCCTTAAGCAGAGTAGATTGAATCCTTATGCCAAGGATGAGAAAACTATGATTCAGAGAGGTTAAGGAATTTCTTTAAGTCTACACAGCTAGTGCAGGCTGGAGGTAGGATTCACAGCTAGATTAGTTTGATTTCTAAAGCAGGTGCTGCTCACCTCCAGCTTTCTTCTCTTCCAAGCTGGGATTCCAGAAATGACATGCCAATGATGGACAAAGGGCCCCCAGAACTCTAGCCAGGATAGTCCTAGCCGACATGTCCACAGGAGGACTGGTTTCTCTCCATCTCAGCTATGTGTTTACCTGGACTAGTTGAACATGACTGTGGTTAAACCTGGGATCAGAAAGAACGCCTAGGAGAAGGCGATGTCTCTGATCTCTACCAGACCATCAGGAACCTGGAGAATATGGAGTCTGTTCTAAGAGCTAAGCTGGGCCCCAAGAAGGAAGAGGATCTGAGTCTCTAGTATGTCCAGGGGCTGCCTATGTAAGGTCAGTGAGAGAAGCAGCTGGCTGGGGACTGCGGTGAATCTGTTTCAGGGGATACAGTCCAGTGTTGCTCAATCTTCTGATTTTTCAGAAGATTCCAGAAATACTAATTCTATGGACAATATCCCAATTTTTGAAATGGTTACTGATTTAATTTGCAAAAAATAAAAAACAATCTGTATGTGGGTGTAGTGGGGTGAATGGCGTCCCCTCAAATTCATGTCTACTCAGAATCTCAGAGTGAGACCTTATCTGGAAATTTAGCTTTTGCAGATGTTATTGGCTAAATGACAGTGAGTGCATGCTGGATTAGGGTGGGCTGAAAATCCAGGGACTCGCATTTTCCTAAGACACACAGGAGGAGCCACGTGACAAAGGAGGTGCAGACTGGATGACACCCCCGCAAGCCAAGGCTTCCCATAGCCATGGGAGGCTGGGAGAGAGGTGTGGATTCTCCTGGGTGCTCCAGACGGAACCTACCCCGACACCTTGATTTCAGACCTCTCACCTCCAGAGCTCTCTTTCTCCAGAATGAGAGAATAAATTCACATTACTTCAAGCCACCCTGGCTGAGGTGACTTGTTATGGAAAGCTTGGGGAAAGCCTGATAAACTCCCCTGTGAGAGGAACGTCCAGCGGTCCTTCCGCTGAACGCTAGATCACGCTCTCTATCCTTTCCCTGTCCACCTCCTCTTCCGGACCTGATCGATTCACTTTTTCCTGTGAATTGCTCCCTGGCCACCATGTCAGCCTCCTTCCTTCCTGGGCAGGTCAGATTTCCCCACCTTAACATCACTTCCTGTTACTGGCCATTCTGAATCCTTCCCTGAGCAGGACAAGGCCCCCTTCTCGGGCCCTGAATCCGCCCGCTGCCTGGTACTGAAATGTGGCTGCTTCCCTGAGAAAACCAGTGAGAAAACCAGGGGCTTCTTTCCTCCAGGTCTCCTCTGTGGAGCTTCTGAACCCCCTGGGGCCACCTTCTCTCTTTGGAACCCACTGGTGGTTTGGCAGCCCTGGTCCTAGGTCATCTGAGCACTTTGTACCACTTTGTATGGCTATGCAGAGTCTTTTCTTTATTCTCCAGGCCCTTTGATGCAGGCATTTCTGTTCTGTTCTCTTTTACATGCTTTAAGTAATCTAACCTGGTGGCTCTCAATTGAAAGTTAGCTCCTAAAGGGATATTTATCAATATTTGAAGACATCTTTGATTGTCACAACCCAGCAGCCCTGGATTACTGGCATCCAAGGGGTTGAGGCCAAAGTGCACCCAAAGAGTAGAGATAGCCCCTGATAACAAAGAATGTCTCTGCCCAGGCAGTGCCTATGGCTCAAAGGAGTAGGGCCCATGGCCCCATATGCCAGAGGTGGCGGGTTCAAAACCAGCCCCGGCTAAAAACTGCAAAAAAAGAATGTCCCCACCCAAGATGTTACAATGCCATGGTGGGGAAATCTTGAGCTAAATGAGCCCCTCTTTGCTCTCTTGGTCAATTACCTCATGACCTGTGCTTCCCAAGGAACCCTGGTCCTGACTATGCTCAGGAGGAAACAGTTCCTGAATTGCTTCTTGGAGATTCCCAATGTGCATTTACCCTTAAAAGGCCATGAAGGCTATGTTAACCAGTTTGATGAAAGTATTTCAAATTGTATATAAAACCAGCACCCTGTACGCCATGACTGCATTAATGTACACAGCTATGATTTAATTAAAAAAAGGCTCTGATCAGTCCTGCAGCCAAATTAAAACTTACTTCACCTGTGTTTTTTTTTTTGAGACTGAATCTCAGCAACCTCAAACTGAGGTTGTCCTGCGCCATGGAGTCACAGCAACCTCAAACTCTTGGGCTTAAATGATTCTCTTGCCTTAGCCTCCCAGTAGCTGAGACTAGAGGTGCCCACCACCTGCCTGGCTATTTCTTTTTGTTGTAGTTGTCATTGTTGTTTGGCAGGCCCAGGCTGGGTTTGAACCTGCCAGACCCTGTGTGTGTGGCCAGCACTCTAGCTGCTGAGCTACAGGCACCAGGCTACTTCACCTTTTTTAAGCCACACTTATCTAAATGTGTGCGACTATACAAACTGTTTGCTTAGGCAATAGCCACTCATGTTATTCCCAAACAATCTTCACACTAATTGAGCGTTTCCATGTGCCAGAAGCACCCAAAACACTTCACAAGGACTACAAGGCCTTCCTCGCCTCAGGCAGGGTGTTGCAGTGGCCACGACTGTGGGCCCTGCAGTCCAGGAGCTCTGACCGTGGACCCACACTGGTGAGCTGCGTGACCTTGGTGACTGCCTTCATTTCTCTAAGCTTCCACTTCTTTACCTTTAAATGAGAGGACAGTCCTGTGTCACTAATGGGGTACCTTCTGAGAAACAGGTTGTCAGGTGATTTTGCTGCTGTGTGAATATTGTGGGGTCCCACAAACCTAGATAGTATAGCCTCCCACACCCCAAGGTTAGTACAGCATGTCACCTTACTGAACACTGTAGGCAGCTGTAACCCAATGGTAAATATTTATGTATCTAAACATGTTAAACATAGAAAAGCTGCTGTAAAAATACAGCACGAGAGATAAAACATGGCACACCTGTGTAGGGCACTTGTCATGAAGGAGGCCTGTGGGAGTGGAAGTCTCTGTGGGTGAATGAGAACATGAGGTCTGAGGACATTACTGTACACGACTATAGACGTTATAAACACTATCCACTTAGGCGACATTAAATTTGTAAAAACAAAATAATTGCACTATGGCGTTATGATGGCTGTGATGTCACTAGGTGATGGGAATTTTCAACTTCATCATAATCTTATGGGACCATCATCATATTTTCAGTGTGTTTGTTGACAGGAACATCATTCCATGACAGAGACTGTGTGTCTATTGCCCAAGTCAAAGCATTCTGAATCTCAATTAGATAAAATGGGTAACGAGCTTTATGGTATTGATATTGGTTATTGATGGATAAGAGGAAAGATGGTGTCAGTCACTGCCCTGGGGACAGTAGTGATGATGGTGTTGGTCACGATGCTGGCAGTGGTGGTGACAGTGGTATGGTGCTATCAGGACTGTCCTCCCTCTTCTCCCTTGATGAGGTGAAGTTATACCCATACCCACTGATTTATCTCAAAAGCTATGACTTTCCCTGATTGCTTCCTCTGGGCATAATCCTTCCTTTTTTGCCTTCTGCAGCACATTTGTTAACACTCCCACCATACTGCCCTCTCACACAAGCTATCAGGATCCTGTCTAGACTTGTGCCCCCTGCTCGACAGGGCACGTCCTTCCCCTCACCAGCCACATGCGTGCTGACACCAAATGGAGTGATTACAAAGGCACCAGAACTTTCCATCATGCGTCTCCCCAGCCCCAAAGGAAAAATGAGAACAGAGGCAACTCGATTGGAATCTGGCATGTCTGTCTGCTTCGAGGAGACCTCAAGGCAAACTCATGCCCAGCTTCAAAACACGCAGAAAATGGGGGGTGCAGAAGACTAGTTTCACTGAAGGCTGGGCTCAGACAGTGAGTGATGGGGGCTGGTGCCCAGCAAAGCCAAAGGAGGGCCTGGGAAAGTGGTAGCCTGGCTCCCCACGGCCAGCCTGTGACAGGGACTTTGACTGCAGAAATGAGTAAGAGCCCTCCAAGCAGAAAGTGAAGGGGAAGGTGCGATGCGGGGCTCCCTGCATACTAAGCGGCCTGCAGACGCGCCCTGCTTCGAAGAGCCTGCAGGCTGCCAGCTCCAGGGCCTGCCTGGCCAGCTGACAGGTTTTGTTAGACTCACACTCTCCTTCTGTTTTAAAATAGTTGTCCACTAAATCAAGAAATTTCAGATAAAAAGTCAGATTTCCTGCTTAAAAACATTTTTTTGGAAGTCCAAACAAGCCTGGGCCTGCAGTCCTTATGGGGTGCTGTGTGACCCATCCCTTAAACAACACTGGCGTATGAAATGCCAGCCTCCTTACAGCATGTGCTTGGAGGTATGACACACTTGGCCTTACATCTTGGCTTTGCCTTGGGCTAGCTGGGTGATCTTGGGCAAGGTACTTGCTCTCAGTCCTAATATCCTCATGGGCTAAGCAAGGATGCTAATGGCAGTGGCTCTCCCATAATAGAGGATTTGATGAGACTACAAGGACACACTGAGTGATTTCTATAACCCAAACCTATCTCAACAGTGTGGTTCTACATCTTGCAGAGCAGAAACTTGGGACTGGAATCATGAAGCGACTTGCCTAAGAACCCCTAAGCTCATCAGTGACGAGGGCTGAATTTCAATGCAAAAAGCCTGCTTCCTGCAGCCAAGTCATCATCACTTCCAACTCTTGTAGCAAACTTGACCCTCTATTTTGGATGTTAAAAATCTCTGTGCATGTCCCACCCCAGTTAACATAACTGGTCAGTCACGTCCTGGCCTCTCCCATGAGGCTGTGCAGATTAACTCAAAGTCTTGAGATACTGACTTCTGCATGGCTATCACCTATTTGCCTAATGAATAATGAATAAACACTTAATAAATAAATAAGCCTAATGGATAAACAAGCACATAAGAAATCAATCAGATCAGCTATGGGGTACAGAATAGATAAAAACCAAAAACCAAAATCAAATCAGCTCATTGACTACTTTTTTTGACATTTCTGAAACCTGTCTGAGCTCATTACAGATTTCACAGCAGCATTCAAAGCACCTTCGATGTGGGAATGCAGCCAGCTGCGCCATGTGATAGATACAAGGAAAATAACCCATCTTCACTCCTTCTCAACCCTAAGGCTCGATTCTACCCTAAGCAAAATTTACCCAGTGTTTTTTGGTGCAGATCTACAGTAAATGATTACTTAGCCCACAGAGAAATGTCTGTCTGCAAGACTGTGTTAGTCATTATCCTATCATAATAAAATAGATTATGCTATAGTAATGAATATGACCATAATGGTTTGCTGGCAGTTTAATCAATGCATTCCTCAACTGCAATTGAGCAAAAATAGGTAACAGAGGATCGTTTGATCTACATTTTTATTAATTTGGTGCCATTTGTCTTCTGGTTATTTTAATGATCTCTCATTATGAGAAAACGGGAAACTTCCTAAAAAAAAAAAAAAAAAAGAACAGTCCTCTTGCTCCATCCTATTCATTGTTTTAGTGTGAAAAACAGCTGATTCCAATTCCGTTTGGGAATGGAGATTCCTGATGCCTAATTAAATGTAGTTCTGGATTTCAGGGCGGGGGAGCTTCATCTCCGAAGTCGGACAAAGCTATTCAAGTCAGACACAATATTAAGTGAGTAGAAAGTGGGCTGGAGCCTGCAGAACTAAATCACCATCCTTACCGTGCTCAGTGTTCCTGAGACCTACTATGTGCAAAACCCAGTGCCAAGTATTTCTCTCCAGTCCTCTCACCCATCCTGCAAAAGGAAATAGCAGTATCCCCATTAACAAACAGGGTCCAAAGAGGTCAGGTGACCTGCCCAAGGTCACTCAGCTAGGAAGTGGCAGTGGTGGGCTCTGAACTCAGTATTCCCTATACACAGGACACACAGACTGATCCTATCCTGTCAGATGCGCTGAGTCATGATAGACATTATGCAGGATACTGAGAGGAGAATTATGACAAATGCTTTCTTTGCAGTTCTTTTGAGGACGTGTGTCTCTCTCGATCATAGCTTTCAGGCTTAAAAGACATTTGTCTCATGCCTGCATCTGTTTATAGAAAATCCAATGTGTTGGTAAGTCTGCACCTTAAGTGCCCTTCAAGTAACAGATTCTTCCAAATCTAGTCTGTAGGTGGCACCATACTTAGACCCTTTTAATAACATACCATCATTCTTTTTTTTTTGCAATTTTTGGCCAGGGCTGGGTTTGAACCCACCACCTCCAGTATATGGGGCCGGCGCCCTAGTCCTTTGAGCCACAGGTGCTGCCCACATACATCATTCTTTATTATTTTTAGTAGAGACTGTACTTATGCGGGGAAAGCGGGATCAAAGCCATAAAGGGGTGAAGGACAGTCAGAGTAAACACTGGCAGATGGGATGGTTTAATTTCTTCTCATCCTGGGAATTACGGCATCTTGGGCCCATTTATGAATCAGTTCCCTGTGATTCTATAAAAGTCTGAGCTCTGAATGTAGGAGCTCCAGGAGCCAAGAGGGCGACCTGATGTGTGAGCAAGTCCTGGTGTGAGACCACAGTGAGCACTGGGGACTGGAACAGGCACATCCACGTCCCTTCAAACAGAGGCTCTTCTTTTCAGCAACAGATAGCATTGCAAAGTGTGGCCCTGCAGGATTAAAGTTGCTAGATCTTTCCCTTTATTTCAAGGGAGGCTAGAATTCTGGGACATTTATTTAATGATTGTTATTTTTTGAGACAGAGTCTCACTCTGTGGCCCTGGTTAGAGTGTTGTGGCATCATAGATCACAGCAACCTCAAACTCTTGGGCTCACGTGATCCACTTGCCTCAGCCTCCTGAGTAGCTTGACTATGGGCAGCCACCACAATGCCTAGCTAGTTTTTTTTCTTTTTTCTTTTTAGTAGAGATGGGGATCTCGCTCTTGCTAGTGCTGGTCTCAAGCAATCTACCTGCCTCAGCCTCCCAGAGCGCTAAGATTACAGCCGTGAGTTACCATGCCCAGCTATTCTGGAAATGTAAATGAAGGTCTTTGATTTTTAATTATTAGCTACTGGTTTGGAGGATGTAAGCACATCTCCTGGACCTGCCAGTTTGCTGACCGTGGCCTTCACACTAGCCTAAATGCCTGCCAAGGAAAGAAGACGCCTGGATTTTTTTGTTAGAGAGACTGATGGGATGTTGGCGTCACCAACTTAAGTGGAGAATAAAAAAACAACACAGGCTGGATTTGGTTGAAAGGCTGATGTGGATTTGAGATGTCAGTGGGACACCTGAATGATGATGCCCATTGTGCCACCACTAGGGACCTTGAGCAACAGGAACTTACTGTCTCAGAGCTGTGGAGACTTGAAGTCTAAGATCAAGCAGTTGGTAGTACTAGTTCCCTCAGAGGGGGCCCCTGGTGGATTTCGGGCAGTTGGCAGTGTTCTTTCAGGTGTATTACTCCAGTCTCTCCCTTCACACTCCCGTGGCGTTCTTCCTGTGTGTGTATCTATCTCTGTGCCCAAATGTTCCCTTTTTATGAGGACACAGTCATGTTGGATCAGGGTCCACACCAATGATGTCATTTTAACCCAATCATCTGCAAAGACCCTGTTTCCAAAGATGGTTAAGTTCACAAAGTTCTGGGGGGTAGGACTTCAGTATCTTTGGGAAGAACACAATGCAACTCATCATATCTACCTACTACTAATTGAGTGTAGGATTCTGAAACTCTGGGAAGAGGCATGATTTAGGAGTCACCAGCATTTAAGTGGCTGTTCAATGCAGAAAGTAAGATGACCAACCACCTTTGGGCAAATCTCATTTGGGGATTTACAAGATGAAAGATCCAAGGAGGTTTGTAATACATGATGTTTGATATAAAAAAGTTTGGTGCTGGGGCAGCAACTGTGGCTCAAGGAGTAGGGAGCCAGCCCCATATATTGGAGGTGGCGGGTTCAAACCCAGCCCCAGTCAAAAACAAAAACAAAAACAAAAAAAAAGGTTTGGTGCTTCTCCATCATTAATGTCCACAAAGTGGGGACAATGGTACTCAAGTAACAATCCCACCTGTTACTACTGCTATTATTACTGTCTGGAGGCCTCCAGAATCACACCTGTGTGTTGTAGTATTTTTTTCTCCCATTCTCACTCTAAAAAGAAATTCAAAGATATTGCAGATAAATTATTATTTTTTCCCAGATGGCCTCTCCTCACCCCACAAGTTGTCCTCTCTTGCTGTGATTCTGCCCCTTCTCTGCCCCTTCCCACGCTTAGAATGTGTCTCTGTTGAAGGTGGAGCTGGAGGCTGGAGATCAATGTCCTTTGTCCTGACAGGCAGCGAGTGGGTTTTTCAGAACCTTTCTCACGACTTCAGGAAGTACACGTGTAATTAAACCGAGCCTGTGTTGGGTTTCAGATTAGAGAAGTGTGCCTGTGGCAAAAGGTCTCTTCCTTCCTGAGAGACGCGGTGGTGTAATTAGAATCCGGAAACGCTGGCAATTCTCACTGTTTCTCACCAGCATTTCTAAAGGATGATCCAATATTCATAGGGGCCCAGTCCTGCTCCCAGGGAGACCACGGAAGTGAAAATGCTGTGTGCAACCTACGAGTGAAATCCAAGGGCGTCTCTCAGGTCACGTGGGTGGCACCACTGGGCTCCGTCCATCTGCACAAGTCAGCTCAGCACCCAGGTAAAAAGCAGCAGCAGGCTGGTAAGTCTTTGCCCTTATTTCTAAGTCAGTATTACAACACTCTGGGTGTAAGGCCAGCTCTGAATCTCCCTGAAGGTCATTGTTCATTCATTAGCCATTCAACAAACATTTGTTGAGCAGCTGGCGCGTGTCAGGTCATCCCACCTTTGTGTAGCATCCTTCCAGTGAGTGCAGGTGTATCTGGGACACAGGCTGCGGGATTTTTATAATGAGCTGAAATCAGAGCATTTCTCCCCTGACCTTTCCATCCATCCACCCCGTCCCTGAAAGTCAACTGAAAACACAGCAGAAACAAGGTTTAGTTATTCCTTGTTAAATTTGTAATTGATTCCCATTAATCAGTTTTGAAGGCAATGACAAATTTGCAAAACGTTCGCATACGCACTGGCAATAACAAGCAGGAACTTTTGGCTTCTGTCTTGGGACAGGAGTCAGAAAACTTTTTCTGTAAACGGACAGACCGTAAATAGTTTAGGCTCTGGGGAAGGGGGGGCTGTACAATCCCTATTGCCCTTGAGGTTGGGAAGCAGCTGCAGACCACGCACGAACAAATGGGCATGGCTACGTTTTTACAAAAACAGCAATTTTTGGTTTGAGGACCCCTCTCTTAGAGAAATCAGACGTGGGGTTTGTGATGCCAAATGATCCCTCTGAGGAACAATTCCAAGTTCCTTCTCATGGCCTACAAAGCCCTACGTGACTAGACCCTGCCCTCCTCTTTGCCCCTGTCACCCACACTTCCTTTGCTTGCTAACCTTTAACCCTCTCCACCGTTCAGGTCCTTGGTCATGCCAACCTCTCAGGAACCTCAGAACTTCTGCACGGCTGTTCTTTCTGTTTTGAAAGCTCTGTTGGCGCTGGACTCCTTCCTTCACAATTTCCTCCACTTCTATCAGCTTTTGCAAAATAGCCAAGGAGTATACATGCCCTCATTTACCACCACCAGAGTGGGGTGTGTGTAGTCATCAGCCACGTTTTCCAGATGTGGCACCTTCTCCCCCTTCCAGTCAGGGACACCAAGACCAGTCAGTCACTCCAACCAACAATCCAGGGGTCTTCTTTGATGCATCGCCATTCTTTGTCTACCTCTAGAGCCAATAAATTGTCAAGTTCTAATAATAAATTTCCCTCCTGCATTGTTCTCAAATACAACCTTCCTCTTTCTTAACTGAACACATTGTCCTATCTTTCCTGAATCACCCTAAAGCATGCTTAACTCTTTGCCTGAGGACTTAGACCAGGGGTCCTCAAACTTCTTAAACAGGGGGCCAGTTCACTGTCCCTCAGACCACTGGAGGGCCGGACTGCAGGCCCCGGGACGAGTTGGCTGCCAAGCAGGACAGGCAGCAGCGGCAAAAACACCCAGTGGGCCAGATAAATATCCTAGGCAGGCCACATGTGACCCGTGGGCCATAATTTGAAGATGCCCGACTTAGACCCTTCTAATCCATCTATCCATAGACTCAGCCTATCCATTCATCCATCTGTCTGTTCAATTCACTCATCTTTGATCCATCCACTTGTCCACCCACCCACCCTTTCATCGATCTATCCTGCACAGCTACTTTGCACCAGCTGGAGTATGCATAAATAGTGGAAAGAAATATAGAACCTGGCTTGGCGCCTGTGGCTCAAGCAGCTAAGGCGCCAGCCACATACACCTAAGGTGGCGGGTTCGAATCCAGCCCGGGCCCGCCAAACAACAATAATGGCTGCAACCAAAAAATAGCCAGGCGTTGTGCCGGGCGCCTGTGGTCCCAGCTACTTGGGAGGCTGAGGCAGGAGACTCACTTGAGCCCAGGAGTTGGAGGTTGCTGTGAGCAGTGAAGCCATGGCACTCTACCCAGGGGCTCAGCTTGAGGCTCTATCTCAAGGAAAAAAAAAAAAAAAGAAATATAGAACCTGACCTGGATATTTTTAGTCTAATTTGGAAAAGAGATGCTAAACAAACCACCACACAAACACATGTATATTACAAGTTGGGGTAAGTGCTATAGAAGCAAAGCTCACCCTGAGAGAACATAACTGGATTTAAACTCAGATCCAAAAGATGGCCATGAGCTCATCAGTAGAGACTTGAGAACAGGGGTGCGGACAGGGAGCACAGCATGTGGGAAGCCTTTTGCTGATGACTGCTTTCTTCAGAGGCTGCGGCAGCAGGGAGAAGGGGTGACAATAACAGGAGATGGGGCTGGAGGAGGGGGCAGAGCCAAAAGGCAATGAGCTCTTGAAGGCCTCCGTGGGGTGCAGACTCACCCAAGGTGCAGCGGGCAGCCTCTGGCAGGTTTTCAGCCCACAAGCAGCATGGTTGAATGTGCAACTTGAGAAGAATACTCTGGATGTACCATGGAGATTCCCTTGGGAGGGGTGGGGGGGTTACAGCTGGTAGACGTGAGCAGGTGAGTTAGGAACCTATCACCATAATCCACAAGAAATGCTGGCAACTTGGCAGGGGAGACTGCAGAGGAGAGAGACTGCAGACCAGTGAGTGAGATTCAGGATGTGAACTGCAAGGTCTTGATGCTGGCTGAGATAGAAGAGTGCCAACTGACCTTCGCAAGCTTTTCAGAATCAGGCTTGGTCACCTGAGCTTCCCATAAGGACCTGCCATTATTAATGATAAAACAGTAGTAAGACAGCTCATACTGAATGGGCAATGACTCTATTGTGCCAGGTACTTTGTTATGTACTTTATACATACCATCTCATTCGTAGGGATCTATGAAGTAGTTACTATCATTAGCCCCATTTTAGAGATGGGACAAATGAGGTAGAAAAGGTGTAAGTGCCATGACTTCGGTTCCATTGCTAGCCCCTGGCTGAACCAGCATTCAAGTCCAGAACCTCAAGCATTAGAACCCCGTGTTCTTGACCACAATCTAGGCAGGACCATGTCCAGCACTCCACACTTTGCAAGATCCTGTCCAATGAGCAATAGAACACCCCCTCCCCCCGGTATAGAAACCTCCCCAGAGAGGAACCTCATAAGATTTCAGATGCATAAATAAAGTCTGGAAGCTGAGCTCCACTGATCTGCTGGAGTCTTTATTGCTCTACAAATGCATTATTAATCAGCCACTGGGGTCCTCCCCATAGAGCCTTTTAAATTACAGTTAAATTCCTTGCTAGCGTTCTGTGCACCTAATAGTGCGTTTCCTGTGTTCATAGCAATAAACACAGGGAGGGAGGGAGGGCCAGACAACCAGGTTAATTGCACTTCGAGTTCTAGACAGAGCAAGTGATAGCAACAGCGCCTCTAAATTCTCTGGGTCCCCCACTACAATGCTAATAAAGTCTTGAAACAAACCGCACTGTCAAGCCAGCAGCAGGAGGGGAGACCGTAGTTCTTCCATGACTGGCCCAGCTGCCATGTCTGTGCTGGACTCCAGGTGACCTTGCCAGGACCCTTCACATTGGGAACCTTCAGTGTGAATGGGGTACACAGTGGCAGGGCAGAGGAAGAACCTATGTTAGGACCCATGGGGCACCCTTGGGGCATTACTGCTTCCTTGAGAGGGTCTTACCAACTCCTAAGTTAGGACATGCTTGATTTGGGGGTGGTACAGTGGGGGCAGGTAATTATCCTACCTGGGATTCTCGTCTCAACCTACCACAGCTAGTTATTGTGGCCAGAGAGCTCTCTAAAGCAGGGGTCAGCCACCTATGGCCTTGGGCCACGTCCAGCCTTGCTGCTTTATAACTAGATGAAAGAAACTTTCAACTTTTTATTAGAGCACAGCCCTGCCTATTCATTTATAGATTGTCTACATGTTGAATTGAGTTGTTAAGATCAAGACTTTATGCCTTGCAAAGCCTAAATTAGAATGTAACAAACTGGTCAACATATGGAGGTGGTCAACATAAGGAACCAGGCCCAATGTACTGATACGTACACGTGGTACATGTCTGGTCTAGGAAAACAGGTCCACGTAAGGAGGTGGTCAGTGTAGGGAGGTGGTCAATTATAGAGGTTCTACTCTATTTACTAGCTGGCCATTTATGGAAAGTTTGCAACCCTATTATAAAGTATAAACCATATGATGCCACTGTTCTGCTGAAAACCCATCAATGGCCCCCTAAGAGCCTAGAATAAAGGTGAAATAACTTATCTGGAACAAACCACTCGGCTCCCTTTGCAGGAGGGCTGTTACCTGTAAAATGGGGAGATGGAAGAAGTCTGCTTCAGTGGGTTACAGTGGAACTTAAATAAGGGAATGCATCTTTCTAGAAGAAATAACTTTTTTATTTTTTTCAGATTGGTATGAGGGTGCAAATGTTTAGGCTACCTTGTTTTTGCCTGCAAGGTAAAGTTCAAGGTGTAGTTGGTGTGCTGCATGCCCCAGTGCTGTGCCCATTAGGTGAGAGCTTACCCATCATTCTCCCTCCTCTTCTTTCCCTCCTCCCCCCACTAGAATATACTTGTGTTCTTCTTTCATGTAGGTGTGCAGTTGAAAGAGTTAAGCTTTTAAAAGAACTGTTAAAATACACATGACATAAAATTTACCATTCTGACTGTTTCTAAGTGAGCAATACAGTGCTGTTAAGCACATTCACATTAGTCGTGCAACCAATCTCCAGAACTTTTTCATTTTGCAAAACAGAAATTCTCTACTCATTAAGAAACCACTTCTGGCTCAGTGCCTATAGCTCAGCGGCTAGGGCGCCAGCCACATAGACTGGAGCTGGAGGGTTCGAATCCAGCCTGGGCCTGCCAAACAACGACAGCTACAACTAAAAAAAAAAAAAAAAAAAAATAGCCAGGCATCGTGGTGGGTGTCTGTAGTCCCAGCTCCTTGGGAGGCTGAGGCAAGAGAATCACTTGAGCCCAAGAGTTTGAGGTTGCTGTGAGCTGTGATGTCACAGCAGTCTACGGAGGGCAACACAGTGAGACTCTGCCTCAAAAATAAATAAATAAATAAAACCCACTTCCTACTTCCCTGTCCCTCAAGCCCCCAGCAACCATCATCTTACTCTCTAGCTTTTTAAATTTGATTAGGCCAGATACCTTGTATTGGGGAATTAACCTGCATTTGTCCTACTGTGACCAACTTGTTGCATTTAGCATAATGTCGTAGGATCTGATGACATTTCCTTCCTTTTGGAGGCCGAATAATAGTCCCTGGTAAATACCTGCTGCATTTTGTGGATTCACTCATCCTCAGAGGAACACCTGTGTTGCTTCCACCTTTCAGCTAGCGCGAATTCTGCTGCTGTGAACAAAGGCATACAACGGTCTCTTCAAGACCCTGCTTTCTATTCTTCTGGGTATGTGCCCAGAAAACAGGAGCTCCCTTTCTAGGGACAGCCGCTTTTTAAAACAATTCACACAGATCATCTTATTCAGTCCTCACAACCCTACAAAGTCAAAACTATTATCACCATGAGGATGTGCCCACACAGCCAGTCTCCAATCATCGGGGTCCCGAGGCAGTGAAAGTCTAATGTCCCGGGGCATCCATTCCAGGTAGCAAATTAGTTTGTCTTTAATGCACCCAGAATAGTACTAGGTATAGATGTCTTTGTGAGAATGGGGAAATTAGTCACTCAATTGAATAAAAAACTGGCAACAACTTACATGTCCCTGAATAGGGGAACAGCCAGTTACACTGTGGTGTGTCCATACTGCTAAGTAATAACCATTACAGAGAATAACTGAAGTCTCCATCCTCTGCCACAGATCTAGGCGGTGCTCTGACCTTGATAACGCTTGAATGAAAAATACAGTTTCATATAACTTATGAATTCTCCCACCTCGCAGCCAGATTCTCTTATTTTCACAAGTTCCACATTTATCCATCACTTCCAGACAATCTATGAATGCCCCCACCATAAAACCAAACTGTCTGTGTTGGATATAGGTATCCGAAGGAAAGCAAAAATCAGGACAGATTTTGACTTAATCTGTAGTGTTCAGTTTTCTTTTTTTATATCATGTGAATGTATACAGTTATCATTTGAACAAGTAAAGAAATTATAGTGAGTACCCCTTCTACACTCTTTGAGCCAGGTTTTAAACATCTAAAAAAAGAATTCTGCTCTCCCAGCCAGGATTCTGTCTTCTCACCATCTTTTCAACTTTGGTCTCTGGAAACAGGGACAGGCTTCTCGCTCTAACCGCGCCACACTCCGAGGTGAGCTATTAATTTGTGCTTTGTGGCTCAGCCTCGATTCTGATTTAGGGCAACATAAACCCTCCTCAAAATTGTGAAGAATAAATTAGTTTACTAATTTCGCCATTAAGAGTTTATCAAAGCGAGCCCTATTTCAACTGTCTCCTAATCAATCACCATTTTCCTTGTTTATCTCCTATTCAATTTTTACCACAGGGTTCTATACACATCAATTTGCCTGATGTTCTTCCTACATATGTTTTAAATTACTTTATCATTGTATAAATTTCACAGCCATTAAAAGGCTCTAATACCAGAATGGCTGACATGGTGTTAAAAATTGGATTCAATTCCACAGGGTAATAAATTGTGACCTAAATCCAATCTCTCATGGGTGACTGAAGGATACAATGGAAAATTATGGCTTTGTCACTTTTACACTAACACAAATATACCAAGGCAAGTAGAGACTGGCAGAGAAATGGGAGGTAACTGCTGCTAGCTATCTTTCACCCAAGGCAATGGACTGATTTTGAAGGTGAGTCCTGCGGGTCCTGGATGGCATCAGCCCCTCCACCAGACCTCGGTGAATTACCTGACTGTGTAGGTCTCTTTGCAACAGACAGATACAGCACAGGAAGCAAGTTTAAGCGACACAGGACTTCACTGAGCCAAAATGCACCTGCCCCCAGGGGCAGCAAAGCTCAGTGGTTAAGCACCTCACCACGCCACTGGAACCAGTCTCTGAGCTCAGAGCCTGGCTGCGCTACCGGTCAAATGCATGATTTGGAGTAGCTTTTTTCTTTCTCTGTGCTTCAACATCTTTGAATACAAATTGTTATAAGGAATAAACAAGTTAACGTGGCTAAAGCACTTAGCATAGTCCCTAGAGCGATCTCTTGGTAAAGTTAAGTACTATTATATAAAAACAGATTCTTGTACAGAGACCTCAGCTCCCTATTTTTTTTTTCCTACAAGAAAAGTGAGTAATGAACAGCTAGAGAAAGGCATTAATTGATGCTGCTGTGCGTGTTTTTTTTTCCTTTGGAGAAATTGGATTAGTCATTTAACACCTCTGAGCTCCTCATTTACTAAAAGCGCCAGTGATCCAAGAGGCTAAGGTGTGGGGTTTGAAGTCAGGCAGAACTGAGTTGGAGTTCAAGGTCTATCCCTTGCAAGAGTGACCCTAGGGAGGTTACTTAACTTTTCCAAGGCTCAGTTTCTCCATCTGCCCAGCAGGGTTAGACAACATCCTTTCTCCAGGGTCATGGAGAAGGCTCATTGAGACCATGCATGCAAAGGCCTGACCTCCATGCCTGGCATTCAGGAAGTACCTAAGAAAACTGAGTTCTTATGTCCCAGCCCTGTGAGGGAGGGGCTGAAGATCTGAGGGTGACACACGGGAACAAGGACTTGCCCCTTACGGCTGCTTGGGGGCTACAGAGGACTCTGGCAACTCCACTGTAGCGTGATGGGTGCCCCAGCGGGGAAAAGGCAGAGTATTTGGGGACACATGGTCTGGGTACCTGACAGAGACTTAGGGAGGCACGTGTAGGTAGAGAGAGTCACCCAAGGTTTCTAGCAGGAAGTGGGGTTGATACAGATTCCTAGCCCTTGTCTGCCAAATAATCTGAAAGAAAAGAAAAAGCAAGCTGGTTTTGGTTGGTTTGTGCAGAAAGGAGGAACCAGCTAGTACTTGGGTCCGACATTGATCTGCTCACTCTAGGGCCATGTCTGGGCTCTCTCTTTTTGCACAAGATGTCTACTTTGGTTGGTGAGAAGAAACTGCTCCTGAATCGAGAGCTGTGCCCTCTTTAAATCACCATTCTCTACACTGTCCTTGGCGTCCGTGTAGCTCCTGGCAAAGAACTTACAGAAGGCCAAGAAAAGCCCAAGCTACCCTGCCCAGGAGCGGGTCTCACATGCCCACCTGCAGGTTTCCAGAACCATGAGAACTACCAATCTAGAGGTGGCCTATTGCTGACTTGTAACAGGTGCTTGGTAAATATTTGTTGGCAGGATCAATGGAATAATGACAGTATTCTCAAATACAGTATTTCATTGGGCAACCTGAGGAGGCAGGGGGAGGCATTCACAGGATCTGTTTCCTCGGGAAGAAGTGAGGCTCAGAGAAAACAAGCACCTTGTCCAAGGCTTTTGCAACTGGTGGAGTGGTAGAGGGGTCATGGGCTTTTTCAGGAAGTCTGGTTCAAAGGCTCCCCCTAACCCCGTAGTAGCTCCATAATAGTGAAACAGCCCAGGGCACTGAGTCTGTGCCACTGCTAGAGGCACTGAAGATATCCTCCTGTGGCTCGGCTGTCATGAGAGACAACAGTACAATAGGAGGTAAGACCTCCCAAGTCTTAGCCTGACTCTTAGCCTAAATCCAGGGCTAAGAATTGCAGGTGGGGGTATTTTCCCAACCCCAGGTGATCCCCAGGGTCCCTTGGTCATGGCCCAAAGGAAAAGAAGCACGGTTCTTTGGAGAGAAGATATGGGACCTGCTCCCAGTCCCAGCCCACCAGAGCATTATCTGTCTTTGGGATTGAGCCTTTGTTGGCCGTCTGGAAATGTCAGTTTGGTCCTGAGAGATGCCTCTGCCTCTATCTTGTTCAAAGCAAAGACACATCATCTAAACCCAGAGGTTTTAGGGGTTAAAACCTGGCTGGAAAGAGGACAGACTGACCCTTCTGCTTATACTCAGAGCTCTTCTGCTGGCCCTGCGAGTTACTCAAATTCCCTCCACCTCTTCCTACCCCAGGGCCTTTGCACATGATGCCCTTTTGGCTGGAATGTCCCTCTCCTGCCCTTCCTGCAGTTAACTCAGGCTTCCTCTCTCAGCTCAACTACAAAACATGACTACCTGTTTCTGCAGAAGCCATGATTGATGCTGCAAACTTTATAAATAAAATGTATATTTTATGCTCATTTTAACCCAGTGTTTCCCCATCCACATTAAATAAGTTACAAGCTCCATGAACACAAGGATTCTGGTTTTGCTTTTTTTTGTTTCCCAGATGAATCCCGCAAACCTAATGCCTGGCATTGTGAGGGGATAGTCAATGAATACTTGTTGAATAAGTGAATATTGAAGGGAGCTGGTGACAGTTTGGTCCCTAGCTGGTGGCTGTACCGTGCCCAGAACCAGCTCTGGAGAGACTGTGAAACGCCCATTCCTATCCCTTTGCTGGGTGCACACAGGCCTCTGCATATACCTAGAGCTAAGGGAAGCTGAGCCACCAAAGCCAAAACAACCAGACCATACTATCCTCTTACCCAGGGAGGGTAAGACAGGCCTCCAATGTGGCAAGCACTGAATATTCAAAGATGAGTAAGGTTAAGGCACTTATATCTCTTTCCCCAGTACCTAAAAGGAGTGCCTTGCACAGAGTAAGTGGCTGAATAAATATTAGATGAATGAATGAATGAACGCAGTAAGTCCAAAAACGAGGAACTGTTCCATTTGGGAGCAGCTCAAATTCTTAGCAAGTTCTTTCATATAGTAAGACTAAATTGATCTCCGAGTACCTTTTATCCATTGCTTCCTTTGATCATTCAAAGATTGCCTGGCTGGTCCCTCTGACTTCCTGGTTTTTTCTCTTCTCCTTGCACATGAAAGGTCACCAATCTCCTGTGTCTTTCTCTGTTGCGTGTCCTCGGCACCCAATTCTGAGCTCCAGCAGGCTGGACCTCATCTGGCTACAAGTATTTCAGAATTTTGCAATAGGGAAGAATGATGTTCACGTGAAGGATAAGTTTCCATGGGATGCGGGGGACTCTCCTACTTTCTCACTGAGGTGCAAAAAAGCAGGGACTCATTCATTCCCATATGGTCGTGATACTCAATGAGCCACAGATACTTACCAAGTGTCTAACGTGGTGCCAGTTGCTAGGAGAATCTGTGATTCTGCTCCAATTTATTAAAAAAGAAGCTTGCCAACTGTAGTACCTGAATTACTAGTAATCTCAAATTGCCTGCGACACTCCTGGCAACAAATACTGGCCTGCCGATGTCTCCGTGTGCTACCTTAGCCAGGGATACTGTGCCAAGGTGAAGGGTGGCCAGAGAAGCAGCAGAGGTAACAGGCATCTGTGAACTCCAGGCCCTGCCCCACTGCCTCCCAGAAACGCAGGAGAGTCACCCCTTTTTCAAAAGCATCCTTCTAGCCTCGAACAAAAGGGAAGCCGATTAGTCAGGCTTTCTGCCACAGAGCTGCTCTCCAAGCAGCAGTCCACAAATGCGGGGTTACAAGCACACTCTCAATCCCCTAGTCTATGGGTGTCATTGTGAGCACATGAGAAGCAGAAGCAAAATCCACCTAGCCATGATCCGCTTGTCTGAAACACCCTGGGCCAGGGAAGCGCTCAGTTATGCATGAAGTTTCCCAAAGGTGTGTCCGATGGCAACCGAAAGGGCGTTAATTCCACTCATTCAGGGGCTGGCATTTTTGTCTTCCTTCTGTGCCTAACCCTCCCGCTTGGCTTTCAGGCATGACAGTTTAGGGAACAAACACACGCTAATGACAACTTTTAAAGTGAATGGCAGAACAGTGCAGCTGGCAGAACATTCCTGGGGGAAGAAGAAGGGGTGGAGAAGGAGGTGGGAGGGAGTCGAAGGGGCCATACCTACTCATCCAGCCCTCTAAGGAGCCCCTGGGTGGCAGCTGGCTTTCCTTCTTCTTCCAAGTCTGGGGGGTGTCCGGGGGTGGGGCAGAGCAAATGCCAAAGTGAAAAGGCAAAATGGAATTGGCCCTGTGGTGGGACTGAGCTCCCACTGGTGGAGGGGTGGTGCTGGGGGACTGGTGGACACAGCTCCCTGACACATAGTGGATAGAAGCACAATAAAGTCTGCCGTAAGATCAGGCTTGAGTAGCCTTTGTGCCCGGAGGAAACTCACGAGCCCAAAAGACCAACTGATGGTCATTCCCACTTGATCCGCTGGCCACTCCCGATGGAATTTTTTATACACGCCCTGAGTTTACTTGTTTTTCAACCACAACCATCTCCTTTCCCTGGGACCTGTGTCAGAACCTCCCTATGCTTCTAGTCTTTTGAAAGCGAAGCCAGATTAGAAGCAGGAATGCCTAGCTCATACGGCAGTTCTATTTTTAATTTTTTGAGCTGCCACATGTTTTCTATTGCGGTGGTGTCATTGTGCATTCCCACCAATGGTGTGCAAAGGCTCCAATTTCTCCACATCTTACCAATCCTTGTCTTTTTTTTTCTTTTTGGTAACAGCCATCCTAATGAGTGCGAGGTGATTGCTCACCATTTATAAGAGGACTGTTCACAACAGTCAAGGCATGGGAACAGCCTGAATGCCCTCTGATGGATGAGTGGATTTAAAAACTGTAGTATACACATAAAACAGAACATTATATTGCTTTACAAGGAAGAAAATCCATGCCAGGCACGGTGGCTCACACCTGTAATTCTAGCACTCTGGGAAGCCGAGTCAGGTGGCTTATTTGAACTCACGAGAATGAGACCAACCTGAGCAAGAAGGAGACCCCCATCGCTACTAAAATAGAAAAAAAACTATTTCTAGTAGTTATGGCAGGTGCCTCTAGTCCCAGCTCCTCAGGAGGCTGAGGTAAAAGGATTATTTGAGCCCAAGAAGTTGAGGTTGCTATGAGCTATGATGCCAGGTCACAGAGTGAAACTCTCTTTCAAAACAAAAGAAAATGAAAGAATAAAATAAAATAAAACAAAAAGAAGGAAATCCTACAATAAACGATGACATGGATGAACCTTGTGGACACTGTGCTCAGTGAAACAGACTGGTCATTGAAAGGCAAACACTGAATGATTGGGTATGGGAGGAATCTATAACAGTTAAACTCATAGAAGCAAAGAATAAAATGGTGGTTTCCAGGGGTGAAGTGGAGGAGGGGGAAGTGAGAGTCACCGCTCAACGGGTATAAAGTCTGGAGATCTAATACAGAACAGGAGGACCAGAGCAAATAATTTGTATCATATTCAGGATTTTTGCTTCATCAGTTTCTCTTGCCTGTGCGTGCGTGTGCACACACAAAATAGGTAACTATGAGATGGTGGGTATCTTACATTTCTTCACTATAGTAACCACTTACTACCTATAGACATCATACTTTATCATGTATACTTTAAATATACACAGTAACATTTACAAACAAAAGGTTTCAGCTGTATGAAGTTCTAAAGATCCGCTGTGAAACATTGTACTTACAGCTAACACTCCCATGTTGTAAACTTGAACATCTGTGAGGGCAGTAGCTCTTTTTTTTTTTTTTTCCTTTTGAGACAGAGCCTCAAGCTGTCACCCTGGTTAGAGCGCTGTAGCATCACAGCTCACAGCAACCCCCAACTCCTGGGCTCAAGCGAGTCTCCTATCTAAGCCTCCCAAGTAGCTGGGACCACAGGCGCCCGCCACAATGCCCAGCCATTCTTTGGTTGCAGCCGTCACTGTTGTTTGGTGGGCCCGGGCTGGGGATTCGGACCCGCCACCCTAGGCGTATGTGGCTGGCGCCTTAGCCGCTTGAGCCACAGGCGAGCCGGACAGTAGCTCTTGTGTTGTATTCTTACTCAACAAAATAAAAGTTATATAAAGGAAGAAAAAAAAAAAAAACTAAAAGGAGGAGGCTAAATCAGATCTTATTACAAGTCTGTTCAGTCCCTCCAGTGGTTTCCAACTCATCATGGCAAAGAACACCCAAACTTCTTGGTGGGGCCTAAATATCTGACCCCCTTCCGATGTCCTCCCAGCTGCTTCTGCTCTAGCTTCAGAACCTCCGTGCTGCTTCCAGAACATGCCAGGCCTGTTTCCAGGGCTGGTCCCTAATCCCCAAGACCCTGCTCCCTTGGAGAGGCCTTCTGTGGCTGCCACCTAAATGCCTCCCCATCTCCCTGTCATCTTTCTGCTTCATTTGTCTTCAAATAAGCTGCCTAAGTCATATCCAGACACTGGACTGCAGGTCTATCTATTCACTCACTTGCACCCCTGGTGAAGCTCTGTAGGGGCAGAGCCATCATGATGCATAATTCTCAGAGTCAGTGGACACAGTGGTGCAGGGTGCGGGGTAGAAGCCCTGCACAGGGACTAGACATTCTCCACTTGTGTTTACTGCTATATCCTCAGGTTTTGGAATGAAGGTCAGCAAACTGTAGCCTGCAGCTGCCTGTTTTGTTATGAACCTTAAGCTAAGAATGGTTTTTACCTTTTTAAATAGTTGGAGGAAAAGTCATTAAGTAGAATAGCATTTCACAGCAAATGAAAATTATGTGAACCCTATATTTCAGTGACCATAACTAAGTTTTACTGGAGCTTAGCCATGATGGTCATTTGCTGATGTACTGTCTACGGCTGCTTTCACGCTGCAATGGTAGAGGTGAAGAGCTGGGACGGAGACCACAAGGTCTGCAAAGTCTCAAATATTTACTGTCTGGCCCTTTGTAGAAAAGTATGTGGAAAGATCCTGCCTGGCACAAAGTGGGTGACCGATGAATAGACTCTACTGATTTTTACTGGATTTGGCAAAGTCTCTTTCCTGAACTCGCTACAGAAGCCCAAGGAAGACTGTTGGGATGGACGAGAGTTTTCCCCGACTCCATTGAACTATGACTGGACATCTCTCTCTCTTTTTTTTTTTTTTTTTTTGCAGTTTTTGGTGGGGGCTGAGTTTGAACCCGCCACCTCTGGCATATGGGGCCGGCGCCCTACTCCTTTGAGCCACAGGCGCCACCCTGGCCACCTCTTCTTCACTGGACTCTGTGTCTTCCTCAGCAGGAGACAAAAAAAGGTTCAGCTGGGACCTCTGCAAGTGTGGTCTTGGGAAAACCAGTTTGAGGAGCAATTTGGTCCATTTGTGGGGTGCCTGTTAACTGTTCACAGCTATTCCCTCATTTTCTCATCATTGGTGATACAGCAAAAGACCTGGGATAAAACCTGCCTCTGGCTGACAGGTGGGGAAACCGGGTGCTCTGACAGTGGCCAAGCTGACGCCCACAGATCCACCCTTCCCTAGGCCAGGTGCCAGCCGTGCTTTGCTTTGCTGGCTGCTCAGGCTGTAGTTATCCCACCGCTTCTGGGGCCGAGGGAATGTATAGGAGACAGCCCTTAAGCAGCTGGCGGTGCCATCTGCCAGTCTCTCCCTGCAGTGGGTGGCCAGTTCTCCCCCAGACAACCTATTTATCAGAGCTGCTGGCCTCCTGCAAACGCTGCTGGGCAGGGACAGTTTGTCACATCCACGCAGTCTCTCTTCCGCTAGAAGTCTCTTCCTTTCATGCTCATCCCTGACACCTGGGCTGGGTTCCCTAGTCACTTGCAAACGTTTGTGACTCTGCAGCTGGCCAGCTGACTTGCAAGCAACTGCCCTTGCCCGTTCCTCATCCAAGAACTGCCACCTTTACTCAGATGCCCAGGCCTGAGTTCCTGCTAAAGCCACAGGCTGCCCTGCTCCTAGCTGACCACCTTCCCTGGAACTTCTCACACTTCTCACCTCCAATTCTTCACATGGGTGTCTGTGTTGCAGGCGGCCTGGCCCCAAAGTCGGTGAGCACAGGAAGGACTGGATACCTGGGGGACCTTTCTTGGGACGTTTTAATTGAAGACACAGGGAGGCTAGTGGCCATGAGGGCCGGAGGAGGGAAGGAGCTTCCTGATGTGCAGCTGTTACAAATGCAGTGAGGCAGGAAAAGCTGCGTCATCTGGCAGCTGGCAGGAGGATGCCTCTCAGGTCAGATGGTCTTTACTGAGAAACACACTTTGACAATGGGAGGGGCTTGGGAAAGCCCCTCACCCAGAGTCAGGGTGTCCCCTGTGGCCAGGCTTCCTGGGGAGGACTTCCCTGAGAAAGTGCCTTTATGCTGAAATCTGGAGGGGCAAGCCAGGGAGGCAAGGTGGGCTCACTGGAGGGGTGGGCGTGACACAGAGGGTTGGGAGGGCGCCAGGTGAATGGGACCGTGTCTGAGATGCAGCTGGGCAAGGGAGGAACCTGTTGAAGCCACCTTTCCCCTCCCCGTTCCCCTCCTCAATGCCCGTTAATTTATACTACTACGGTCCCTTCACAGCTACCAGTGACCAAAGACATCTGCGTTTCTCCACCAATGCACTGAGCCTTTTATATGCATTATCTCATTACAGCCAACAACTCTATGAAGACAGGAGACATGAGTATTTGGATCCACTTGACAAATGGGGAGACTGAGGCACTGAGAGGTTAGGGCCACACTGTTAAGTCAAGGCAGAACCAGGAACCAAACCCTAGTGTCCAGGCGGGACTTGGCCTTCAGTCTGACCTGGTTTCACTTCCAGGAAATACTGAGAGGTCTAGTTGGAGTGACCAGAGGCCTGTAGTCTGCAGTCTGGAGACTACAGAAAGGATAGGGGGCCAGGACAGTTAAGGGTGGTGGGGCAGGGAGTGAGTAAGGGGGGGCTTCCTGGGTGGGGGGACAGCTTGGGGGCTGCAGTGAGCACAGCCATTAACTGGTGCGGCCTGGGATCCCTCGTCCCCTTGTGAAAACAGGTGTCAGGAAATGGGATGATGCTTCCACCTCCTTCCAGACTGTTCCGGATTCTACCTCTGCTCTGAGCGAAGGGGCGAAGGATAGGAGCCCTTTACCAAAGTAACACTTAAAATCCCTCTCCTGTCCTCTAAATTTTTCAGTCTTTCCGCCATGAGGAATCATTTCCAAAATTATATTCGACTTCCGGCATACTATTGGCTGAAGTGTGAATGATGTTGAGCGTCCCTCTGTGTGCGTGCACATATTTATATGAACGTTTACTCGCATATTAAATTTCCCTCCACCCCTGCCTCCGCTTCTTCAGTCAGCAAAAAATAAAAGGACCACTGGGCTGAAGCTCAAATCCCTCCTAAGCAGAGGGAAATCCGGGTGTCATGGTTTCCAGAAAGGGAACACAATCTCTGTATGGGGTGTAATTACATCTTAGCTTTCTGCAGAAGAATAGTTTATGGCTTAAATGCTATTAATTGTAAGCTGTTTTGTTCCACAGGAAGTTGTTCATTGATAACTACCCAATTAGGGTTATTTTGCAATTAGTCTATTCACAGTAAATTTATTGCAAAAGGAGGAGGCTGGGGTGTAGCAAATTAAAGCATTGCTGGGGCTGGTGTGCAATGGCTCTTAAATACCAATCTTATTAACCAGCTCAGAGGTCCCAGGAGGGGGTGCCACCCTGGCCCATGAAGCAAAGGCCCCAGGGCAACCCCCCACATTCTCACGCTGCAAAGCCATGCCCAGGCATCTCCCCATGACCAGGAGAAGCGTGGGAACTCCCGGCCTAAGGGGATGAGATTTTGATTTTTCTGAACAGGTTGGAGCATGTCATATAGCAAATATACACACCATGCAGATTATTAACCAGGCACAAGTTCTTAACTGTGTATTTGGTCCTCATGAACCTGCTAAGACTGGTGTGATCGTGCTCTCCTCCCCTTTACAGATGGAGAAACTGAGGCACAGAGAGGTCAAGTAACTTGCCAAAAGTCCCACAGCTTGTGCAGGAGAAATTGGGATTTGAAACCAAGTGGCCTGGCTTCACAGTCAGACTCCTAACCACTGGCCACATCAGTGGCCTCCTATCCACCACTAACACCCCGACTTCTCCTTTGCCACTCTACCAGTGACAGACAGACACAGCCTAAAGGCAGCAGAAGACCTCTGGAGCTTGATGACTTGGGCTAAAGGGAAACCTTTGGTCTCCTGAAGAGAGACAGGCTTATGGAAAAGGATACAGGCTCTGCACCATGGCTTCCAATACCAGCCCTGTCACCTACTGGCCATGTGCCTCTGGCCATGCACTAACCCTCGTTAAGCCTCCATTTCCTCACTGACAACACGACAGACTCAGTAGGGTGAGGATTCAGTGTGATAAGGCACAAACAGTGTTGTATCTACTAGTACAGGTGGCCCTGGAACAACATGACCTAGAACTGCGAGAGTCTGCTTACATGCGAACTTTTTTCCACCCCAGGACAGTAAGACATCCTCCTCTGCTTTCTCAACAGGAAGACGAAAAAACCAAAGACCTTTATGATGATCCACTTCCATTCAGTGAGCAGTGCATGTTCACCCTTCCTTACGATTTTCTGAATAACATTAACTTTTCTCTAGTTTACTTTATTGTAAGAATATGGAACAGAACACAATAGGTAAAACAGCACACGAAATAAGTGTTAATCAACTGTTTATGTTATTGGTGAGGCTTCTGGTCAACAGAGGCCATTAGTAGTTAAGTATTGAGGGAGTTAAAAGTAATACGTGACACAGAGTGGTACGATGGACACTGGAAACCCAAAAGCGGTTAAGAGTGGGATGGATGAAAATTACGGCTGGGGTACAATGTATGAGGTTGGACGCTTACATGCTACGTCCCTCACTGCTGAGTATCACGATAATCACTTTTGAGGTACTCCTCCTGGGAAACTGAACACCAACACCAATGCCTCGTCCACCCTTCAAAGCAACTTTGGAACTCTTTCATGGAACGGCCATCGGATCTGTCATTGCACAAGGCCTGACAATTAAATTTGTGAACTCAATAAAAGTGCTACATACTTCATTGCTAAATATCACTATGGTCACCTTCAAAGTACTCCCCTGGGCCATCACCACAGTAATAATCAGCAATGAAGTATGTAGATCTTTTTCTAGGATGAGTTCTTGAACTTAATTGTTCAACCTCATATATTATTCAGGTGATGGGTACGTCAAAAGCCCATATTTTACCACTATACAATATATACATGTAATACATCTATCTAAAAAGAAATACATTTTCAACTGTGTGGGGGCTGGTACCCCTAAGCCCCAGTTTTTCAAAGGTCAACTGTAAATAGTAGCAGTATTTAGTAAGGATAAGCAAACTACAGCCCAAGGACCAGATCTGGTCCATGGTCTATTTTTATAAATTAAGTTTTATTAGAATGTAACCAAATGCATTTATGTAGGTATTGTCTCTGACTATTTCTGTACTATGACAGCAGAGCTGAGTAGCTGTGGCAGAGACTGTATGGCCTGAAAACCTCAAATACTATCTTTCTGGCCTCTTGCAGAATTAGAGTGGCTGCCCCCTCACACACAGAGGAGCCCAACATTATTTTCATGGAAGAGCATTCAACTCAGGTCTCCACAATTTCTCTGCCAGGTGTTGGTTAACAATAGATTTTGGAAGTGTTGCACTTCATTTAATTATTCCTACATGTGCCAAATCCAATCAAGAATATAGACAGGAACCACCTGGACCACTCAGACAAGGGTAAAACTCTAAGGGAGAAATGAAGCTTTTCTGTTCTAATCTTTCCAAATGAAAGGAAGTGGTGTGGAGATACACATTTGCTACTAAACTCACCAAAACCAGATGAGTAAAAAGGTAAGAGTTGTCCCTGTAGTAGGGGCCAGATGGAGGTTAGTTGTGTACCCATTCTTGCAGCCCTCTCTGTGCACTTGGGTGCACACGGCCACCCCTACCTGATTCACATCCCATTCTAAGTGGACTCTCACAGTTCTAGCTCATTCTGTGACAAACGGTGAACACAGAGCACATGCTGAAAATAAGGACAGCTCTGATGAACTGAGTGGCCTTGTATAAGTCTCTTCTCCTACATGAGCCTTATTCCTGTTTTTTTTTGGAGACAGAGTCTCACTAGGTCACCCTTGGTAGGAGTGCTGTAGCATCACAGCTCACAGCAACCTCGAACTCTTGGGTTCAAATGATTTTCTTGCCTCAG
>NW_003852439.1:3789478-3793845 GCF_000181295.1 Otolemur garnettii
CCTCAGTGTATGTGACTAGCGCCCTGCTCACTGAGCGACAGGTGCTGAGCCATGGGCCTCATATTCTTATCTGTCCAGGGAACCACCTGAATAAAGCTTTCTCTAATGGGTCTTTTCAGTCGACTTTGCTTACGAGCCATTCTCACCATGCACCTCCCTTCTGCCTCAAGAGATGGGAGACTGAGGGTCTGCTGCCACAGGATGCCACCCAAACAAAGCCATCCCTGGCTCCTAAAGGCACAACATGGGGCAACGAGAAGCTCCCTCCACCCAGGTCTGCAGTTGACTCCATTCCCCAGCATCTGTCTGGACATGGAGGGGGACCCAGCACCTCCCTGGGCCCTTTCCTGCCCTATTTGTTAACCTGAGATACCTCCCACCTCCATCTAGGTTGCTCCATGTGCCTTCCCCACTACCCAAGCCTCGGGGAGCCCTGGCTTGCCTCACAGTTGGCCTCTGTGACAATTTGAGGGTCTTTTCTCCTCACTTTGGAGTGCACAAAAGCAGTTGTTGCTACTTTAATTTAGAAGTAATCAGGAGATATTGTAAACCCTCAGCCACTTTGTGAAGGACAGCTGGAAACACCTTGAGTTCTGGCCCCATAGGAATGAGGGGTGACCATGAGCCAACTGTGTATTACAAGCTTGGGAACTTTGCTTCTATCAGCTGAAAAAAAGGGATAGTGGCACAGGGTGACAGACGCAAAGAGCTGAGTGGATCCATAGAGCCCGGTGCTGTGCCTGGCACACAGTGAAAGTTCTGTAAATGCCTCAAAAGTGAAAGTCACCACTATGAAATGTGCACTGGGCAGTGCTTGTGACTCAAAGGAGTAGGATGCTGGCCCCATATACCGGAGGTGGTGGGTTCAAACCCAGCCTCAGCCAAAAACTGCAAACAAAAAAAGAAAAAGAAAAAGAAAGAAAGAAAAAGAAATGTGCATTGATTAACATGGATTTTTATCTATTTATTTATTTATTTACTGAGATAATCTTGCTCTATTGCCCTGGATGGAGTACCCTGGCATCACAGCTCACAGCAACCTCAAACTCTTGGGCTCAAGTTATCCCCTTGCCTCAGTCTCCCAAATAGCTGGAACTACAGGTGCCCATTACAACACCTGGCTAGTTTTTGTATTTTTTAGTAGAGACAGGGTCTCACGTTTGCTCAAGCCGGTCTTAAACTCCCAAACTCAGGTGATCCACCCATCTTGGCCTCCCAGTGTGGTGGGAGTACAGGTGTGAGCCACTGCGCCTGGCCAATAACATGGATTTAGACGCAGAGATACACATATGAGACCTGTCTGTGCAAAACCGGTCCTCCCATCTTCAGAGGACCCTCCCTCCACTCTGCCTGTGAATTCCTCTACTAGAGCTGTGGTCCCTCTCTCTGCATCTCAGCAAGAGACCTGGTTTATCACTAACACACTAACACTAACGGAAGAGAAGTCACTAACACCCAGAAGTGTCCCCAGTGCATGGGTGGAGGGAAGGAGAAAGTAAGGAAATGAGGAAGGAAGGAAATGAAGGAAGAAAGGGAGGGAGGGAAGAAACAAGGGAAAGAATAGGATGGGAATGAGGAAAGTGGGAGGAAGTAAGGGAGAATGAAAGGAAATAAAGGATAGAGAAAGAAGAAAGGAAAAAAATAAGGAAATAGGAAGGGAAAAAATAGGAAGAAAATGAGGAAGAAATGGGAAGGAAGGAAAAAACATGGGTGGGAGGGAGAAGAAATATTAGATGGAAGATGCTTCCTAAGGCTCCAATGTTGATGCAACCACTTAGAAACCTCTCAAACCGTAATGAATTACAACAATATTCTCATCAACTCTAATCCCAATATTTCGCAGAGAGGGAAACCAAGGCTTATCACTATAGCCCCCTTGCCTCCTGCGACTCTCACCCAGACACCATTTTACTCCAATGCCATCCTTTGCCTCGAAGGCAATGGTTCTCAACCTTCCTAATGCTGCGGCCCTTTAATACAGTGCCTGTGGGTCGCGACCCACAGTTTGAGAACCACTGCTCTAAGGCAATGTTTTAAAACACCTACAGAAGGTAATCTGATTTTGTAAAACTTTTCTCCTACAGGACTTCGGAATTCAGAGAGTACTAGAACAAATCAGATCTCATGTCCTGATCTGGGGTCTGAAAAATAGGGCAGCCATTCTCAGAAGGGCTGAGAATGTGAGTGGAATGAGGCTGGGCAGGAGGAGAATGTGGTGGGTGGGTCACCTCTCCTGACCTGGGGGGCTGGAACTTACCCTCCAGGGGGCAGAACCGAGTCACCTTCTCAGGCATCAGCAGTCCAAGCTTGTGTCGGCAATAGGTCTCCCCGATCTCCTGGCGGCAGTGCTTGGACTTAGCACGGGACAGGGCAGAGATGGCCTCCTTGCCAGAGATGTCACACTTGGGGGGCTGGTCATACTTGGTCTCAGGGGAGCTGCCCCCACTTTTCCTGGCATGGGGCTGCCTGGGGGCATCCTTCCCACGGCTGCTGTTGGCTGCAGCTCTCTCTCCGGGAGGCAGAGCCTCATTGGGGCCTTTCCCTTTCTCCTGTAGTTCCAGCTTCCTTTTCAAAAGCTCCTTCTGTCTACTTGGCGGCTTCTTGGCCAACTCAGGCTGGTGCTTCTGCTTTTGAGTCCTGGGTGCAAAGTTGCTATTGTCCACATTCTCAAAATCTTTGGGGACTGAGTTTTCATTGTTGCTGTCTGTTCGCACTTTCTCTTTCGGCCGGTGTGAGAAGTAGCCATCCTGGGAAACGGGAAAGAAACACAGAGGAGAAACTTTACTGAGCAGTCACACTGAGTCGCCAGGCCCTGGAAGAGTGGGGCATATGGTGTGGGTTTGGAAGTCTAGGCCATAGTTCTACCTCCCAGCTTTGCTACCACCTTAAACTCCGGTAAGACTTTTCTCTCTGGTCCTCAGTTTCCCTATTAGAAATAGAAGGTGTTCCAGACAGAGATTAAGGCTTTTACAAACTTCTTATTAACTACACTTTTTCAAGTAAGTTTCTTCCCTTGATTGTCTTTGCATACATGTTGTTGTGACTTCTTATTTAAATTCCATAAGAAAGTGCCGCGACAGTTTATTTAAGGGTTGGAAATGGCAAAATAAAGTTAGAAAGGGGAAAAATATTGGTAGGATTGTATATACATTCCAATACCTTTAGGACATGCTCAGGTATCTGTGCTCATAAGAGAACTCAGATTGAGCCACTGTAAATTCTGCAGGAAAGACACTATTAGCTTTTTTGCTTTTCCTTTTTTTTTTTTTTTTTTTTTAAAGAAGGGCAGTGCAGCCTTTGCAGAATGAGTTCCAGGGGACACACAAACTTGTGAAACTCATGTGTTTGAGCTCCAGCTCTTGATGTTTAGACCTGGGGCAGAACTGATTAAGTTACCTGGGGTCAAGAGAAAGAGAAGGGTCATGAGTCATTCATGGCATGGATCTTTCTAGAAAGGCAGCATTCCAAATTCAGCTCCTCTATGGGTAGACAGGGCCTGGTCACTTTGAGTTTGGATCAAATGCATCATTCAACTAACGCCCCAAATCATTTCTGAAACATCTTCCTTCTGCTTGAAGCCCATTCCCAAGGCCTTAACCTGAAAGCATATTCATAGTCCCAGAACATGCCCCCTGACCTCTGAAGCCACAGAGAACACTAATTGGCTCCATAAATCTGCCCCTGTTGCTATAGCAACACAAAGGCCATGAGCAGCATCCCTGTCAGTTTTCTTTTTCAAGGAAGAGCTGAAATATGCCTCTTACTAGTTCTCAAGGAAAAGGATGGTAGGGACTCAGCAGTGGAGCCCTGCTGGTGCCCGAGAGCAGCTGACAGGTTCCTGCTCCAGAAGGTCAGCAAACCACCACCCCTGGGCCAGACCCAGCCCACCACCTGTGTTTGTAAATAAAGTTTTATTGAAACACAGCCACACCTGTTCATTTCTTACTGTCTATGGCTGCTTTTGTGCTTGAACAGCAGAAGTGAGTAGTTACAACAGAGACTGTCTGCACTGCAAAGTGTTAAATATTTCTATCTGTCCCTTTAAGAAAAAAACATGCAGCCCCCTGCTCTGTCCAAAGGAGTGAGAGTTTAAAAGGCCCACCTTCCCCTGGGATTGGTTGAGCTGCTCCTGTCCTCACTGTCCCCATTTGGCCCTGCCATGGTCTAGTGAAGAACTCTCCCTTCTAACCTCTGCCCCATACTGTTCCCCCGGCATTAAACACCAATTTCCTCTATTTGGTGGAGGCTATAAGAATGACAGCTGACATCAGATGCTTCATGGCCACCCTGTAAATTGAGAATTGCTATTATTCTCCTTTTACAGATGGGGAATTGAGCATCTGTTAACAAGCTATTTGCCTAAGGTA
>NW_003852439.1:3793888-3798842 GCF_000181295.1 Otolemur garnettii
AGAGCACAGGCCCCATGCTCTGGGATGCCAGTGATACTATCCACTTCTGAGAAGCTGTAGGGGACTTTTTCTGCCTGCCACTCTCTCCACATAAGCACTGCAGTCTGACTTTGTACCACAAGCTCCGGCCCCTCCCCATCCAGTCCAGCTCAGCCAAAGAGATCTCCTATAGTCCTGCAACCTTCAGGTGGTCATCTCAAGGCTGGTCTGTGGCCTACGGCATTGCAGGGAGTCACAGAAAGAGGACGGTGAGCAGCGGCTACAATGCACTTGGAATTTGAGGTAGCAGGAGCTGGGAAGTAGAACGGAGAAGGAAGAGCTGAGTCCTTACTGGGTCACAGAGCAGCTGTGGTCATATATGAGGACTACTGTCACCTCCCGATCCACGAGTGAGGCCCTCTGGCTCTGGGCTTTCTTACCTTCCTGCAAGGTAAGGTAAGAAATCCTGCTATAAATCCCCCTCGGAGAGCTGCCAAGAATACATCTCCATTCTGGTAACCTAAACAAACCCTGCTGATATTCTTCTTTTCCTTTCTATCCACAGGCCCTTGAAGAGTCCCAGGCAACCTCTCAAGACACCTTTTTGGAGCACTTACTGCAATCCAGGCACCACAGTAAGCGACTCCCAGGAGTTACTTACTGGATACTGACAATCACCCTCCAAGGAGGCACTCTCCCTGCCATTTCTCAGAAAGAGCAGATGAGGCTTGTTGTTATAACATTCTCAGAGGTGTATCATATGCTAGGCATTGTGCTAAGCCCTTATATACAACATCTCACTTAGCCTCCAAATCTAAGTTCCAAGTTATTGTAGAAAAAGGATGGAAATGGGATGTTAAGTCATCTGCCCAAAGTCATCTGGGGGAGGCAACGAACCTGGATCTGCCTGATTCTAAAGCCTGCTATGGTACCATGCCCCTTCCACTTTGCTGCAAGGTGAATCAAAAAGCATTTAGCTCTTACTCTTCCCTGTGGGCAGCAAAAGGGCTATTACTCTCTTTGCTCATATTCACCCTATGTTGGGATAGAGTTGGATGAGGCAGAGGTGGTGTTCAGTAAGGCTCTTCACAAAGATCTCAGTTCCCTTCTGAGCACATGATAGGACTATACTTCTCCATCCCCAGACAATTAGGCACAGCCCAGCAACATGCTGTTGCCAAGAGTAGTGACTGAAGCCAGGGCACAGTGTGCCATATTCCCTTGCCCCAGTCTATCCCTGGTCATGCTCTTACATCCCTGCATGGGTCCTGCATCCCTGAGTGAGGCCAGTGTGGAGCAGAGACTCCACCAACCTCCAATGGACAGAAGGTAATCTCTGCTGCTTTGAGTCACTGAGGCTTGGGGGATCTTTGTTACAGTAGCACGATCTGGCTTATCCTGATTAGCATAGGAGTTCACCTGATCTGCATTCTTCCTCCTCCTCCTCCTCAGATATAGGAACCATTTTTTTTTTCCTCTTTCCTCCAACAAACAGAAAATCAGTTTAACAACTCCCACTCTCCAAGAACATAAATTTAAATTCTATCTCTAAGCATGTTTTCTATGAGCCAACAAGAAGGCAGAAAAGAGCCACTGCCCTAATGGACATCCTCTTTGTCTCTCTTCAGACACCTTCTAAGTGTTATCTTTTGGCTCTTTATTTTTTCTTATGGGTCCAGCAAACTATATTTGTCAGAAGGCCAGGATTCAGGAGAACGGTGAGAATAGCCTCTCCAAAATTGTTCTGTTTTTCCATTTTCAAAATTACAGTTTTATACGTTTGAGTTCTAAGTAGAGACCATATTAACCCTTACCTTAAACAATAATTGGCAGAACCCATGACTTATAGTAAACAGTAATCAGTAAAACTCATGACCCAAAACAACATTTCAACTGAAAAGTTAATCTCCTAACTCAATGCACCGAAACTACTCAAGACAGGCATCTTTAGGGAGGGAGCTAAATTTACAAAACTGTAAGTATGGGAGGCAGGGGGTGAAGGTCAGGCAGGACCTAAACTAACCAGCCTGACAGACTCCATTTTTTACTCATTTACAGATGGATCACCAAGTTTGGCCCCTGAGCAGAAAACCCCTTCAAACCACCTATTTCAAAAGCTCACATTGCTACCACTTCCTCACAGAACCTCACTAAGCAAAACAATACACAGGAAGCTGTGATCATCTCCCTCCACCCACGTGCCCAATGAAGGTAATCTCACAATCAGACAAAGGCTGAGTACTCCACCTAATGTGTCATATCAGGACCAAGAGCCACCATCAATTCTAATGACTCATGATTAATATCAACCATCTGCTTGAGAGGGGACACCCACAGGGGGGTTGACTAGGTTGCCCTGTGGCCCTTACACCTGGCCCCAGAAGCTACGTGGCTGCCTCAGGAACCTAAAAGATTCGGGTTTAAGTGGAAAGGAAAAGATTTTGCTTTCGGGAATGAAGAATTCACAGAGACTAGACAGCTTCCAGGCAAGTTAGTAAGGGGCACAGTCAGCAAGACTCAGGCAATACTGGGAGGCCTGAGCGTGCCTGTCCTTCAGAGACCATGCCATTTTCTACAGTAACTGACGAGTTCTCCTTCACCTTCCCCCTCCTTAACTTGTTTCTTAATAAATCTTATTTTACTGGGGTAAGAACACTTAACATGAGATTTACCCTTTGAAAACATTTTTTAAGTGTACATTATACATTACTATTGACTATAGGGCTTTGCTGTGTATCTCTAGATGAATATATATCTCTAGATATACTACATGTCTAGATATACTATATCTCTGGATATACTGTATCTGTAGGTCAGTAGTTCTCAACTTTCCTAATGCCTTTGTATATTTTCATTGTTACAAAGGGGTCATGACCCACAGGTTGAGAACTGCTGCTCTAGATACATTATATCTCTGGATATACTATATCTCTGGTTATACCGCTGAATAATATATCTTATTCATCTGGCAACCATGATTCCACTCTCTGGTTCAGTGATTTTTTTTTTTTAATTCTATGATTTTGACTACTTTAGATACCTGACCTAAGTAGAATCATGTAATGATTCTATGAACTATAATCTTCTCAAGGTTCAAGGTTCATCCACATCATTGCATGTTGCGGGATTTCCTTCCTTTTTAAGGCTGAATAATACCGATACACTGTATTCTTTTTCACATTTTCTTTATCCATTCATCCACTGATGGACATAAGTTATTACTTCACCATCCCCCAACTCTTCATCTAACTGCCAAGAGGCAAACAGGTCTCAGCGTTTCTGTTTTCCCTGGAGACTGAAGATCCAGATAGCAATAAATAAACGAACAAACAACAACAACAACAACAAAACAAAGAAACAGACCCAGAGAGCCAAACCCAGGATCCCTCCCCTACACAAAACCCACCTTGGGAGGTTTCCAGGCAGATCCATCTGGGATAACTGTCAGATAGTAGCCAAGACCCATGTGCCCCCATCCTCGGACCTTTCACACCTTCTATGTCCCTAGTCTTATTGAAAACTCAATGAGGCAGGCAGTTTTAGTCCCCCTTAAGAGGAGGAAGTTAAGACACTGCGAGAATGCATGTTTGTAAAGCTTCTGGAACATGTCCACCACCCAAAGCAGGAGGAAGAATGAACAGCAAGCCCAGACTAGGCAACTCTCCCAATGAACACAGGGCCTCAACCACCTCATCCTGAAGGTGTCCACCTGTTGGACAGACTGGTTGTTATTATTCCATTATGATCAACTGGCCTTGTCCTCTTTACTCTTAACCAATCCAATTCTCTCACCTTGAGTTATTTACACTAATGCAACCCTTTGACTTATTTTATTTTAATGTGCTTATTACAATGATTGCACATTCAAATGTTTGCTTGTGAGCTCCAAAACTCTAATTGCTCTGCTGTTGCCCTATTTCCAAGCTGCTGCTAGACTCCACTTTTTCTATTCCAGAGCAATAATTAAATGCAATAATGCCCTCCGTTCCCATTCAACCTTGGGCACGTTTAGAGCCAATTTCAATCAGGTAGAAGAAATATGCTGAACACAATATGGCTCCACGAGGCAGGTTACACGACCCAGGCTGCTCTTGGAAGAACACATGGGTCTATTTCCCTCTTTCCCTGGTTCTCTAATATTCAGACTTCAGGCTGGATCTCTATTCAGCCTATTGAATCCTGGCTGCCGTGCCTGTTTCTGAGGGGTGGGGGGTGAATCGTGTTTTTTAAACTATCCAGTTAGAGATACAGCTTTGCACTTACAGTTTGTGTAGATGAGAATGCCAGGCGGGAAGGAGGAAGACCTGGGCACTTGTCTTGCCTTAGTGACTGTCTAATTTTCTCCTCTATAAAATGATGGGTCCCAAATGTGTGTTACTAAGCATTCTCTAAATTGGTCATTAATCAATGTGGATAACTAAGAAAGTTGTGCTGTTTCAGCTCATTGAGAAACAACTGGATGGACTTTTAGGGGCTAGAGACTAAGGACAGGCTGGAAGCTTTATACGGTAACATGTCTTCTCCCAGCCTCATCCTCCATCACTGTCCCCAGCAGGGTGTTCAGATTTGCAGGTCTAGACTCAGGCAGGAGTGAGTCTGGTGCTTCCATTCTCCATTCCTCCAGGCTTTAAGCAGAGACAGATCATTTCTCCTCTCTTTGCCTTAATTTGCTCACCCAATCTCAGGAGGCCAAGGATGGCACCTTGCTCTCAGGGACTAGAGAACTGATCAAGCATAGAGCAAAATGCTTGTCACAGGCCATGTGCTTAAGAAACATGCACCTGGGCTCCGCGCCTATAGCTCAGGGGCCAGGGTGCCAGCCGTATACACCAGAGCTGGCAGGTTCAAACCCAGCCTGGACCTGCCAAACAACAGTGACAACTACAACCAAAAAATAGTCAGGTGTTGTGGCGGGCAGCTATAGTCCCAGCTACTTGAGAGGCTGAGGCAAGAGAATCGCTTAAGCCCAAGAGTT
>NW_003852439.1:3799094-3801538 GCF_000181295.1 Otolemur garnettii
GATCTCCTCATTTTTTACATGGTAACACCATTAAGGTTCAGGGAAGTTCAGTGAGTAAATCCACACATCTAGGAAGTGGAAGAGCTAGGATTTGAACCCTGACTATCTACGTCCAGAGGCCGTGCCCACCAGCGCCGTGCTGCCCATCTGGAACTACTAGGAATAGAGATGGGGCCGAAGGGAAACCCAAACAGGTGTGCTGCTTAGACATGAGGACACCAGTCCCGCCCAAGCACCACGATCAGTTTACGGCTCACTTTTGTACCCTGTGGACGCACAGCCAGCTGGGTAGCTGTTTGCTGTTGAACTCAGTGTCCAAGGCTTTGTTCCAATCACCAAGGCTACCAAGGCCATTGAGAGGGACACTGGGGGAAAGCCCGCACCTGCTTCCAAAAGGACCTCGGTGCCAGGGTAGACGAATGGTGGAGGCACAGTGTGCACGGCTGCACCAATTAGGACATGCAGTGACCTGGCTGCCAATGCAAATAGACCCGACAGAGGCCCCTCGCCCGGCCCATTCGCATGTGTCAAAGGTGTCGGGGCTGGCCAGCACTAGGAAACCCGTGGCCATGCTGGACATGGGCATGCCTTGCTTTAATAGACCCTAAATAATAAGCCCTTTGTAACACAGTGTCATGTTAATGGGACACACAGCACAGCACAGAGTGAGGAGAAAAGAAGGGTGGACGGATGTAGCTGGGCTGGAATTCAGTCTCTGCCCCTTAACCCTGACACAGAGGGTAAAAAGTTTAACCTCTTGGAGCCTCAATTTCTCATCTACAATTAAATGTGTGCCCTAATTAGTTAATCCCTACCTCAGCTTTGCGAAGAAGACCTACTTTGCAAAGGTGAGATAAGGATTAACTAGTAGGGTATGCACATTTAATTCTATTTGACAAAAAAGCATTTAGCAGGAGCCTCGATATATATTAGGCACTCAAGAAATGGTAGCATCCTGCTGTGTTCAGCTGGAACCTCATCATCTGATGAGGAGGGGATAGTCCTTTTGGACAGACAGGTGAGATGCAGTGGGTTCAAATATGGACTCTGCCACTTTGCCCACTGTGTGGCCCTGTCCATTGTCCCTAACTTTGTCTGCCTCAGTTTCCTCCTCTGTAAAATGGAGGAGGTTTAAAAAGAGTTTACAAAGGCTGGGTGCAGTGGCTCATGCCTGTAATCCTAGCACTCTGGGAGGCTGAGGCAGGTGGATTGCCTGAGCTCACAGGTTCAAGACCAGCCTGAGCAACAGCAGGACCCCATCTCTAAAAATAGCTAGGCATTGTGGTGGGCACCTGTAGTTCCAGCTACTTGGGAGGCCGAGGGAAGAGTATCGCTTGAGCCCAAGTATTTAAGGTTGCTGTGAGCTGGGATGCCACAGTACTCTACCGGGGGTGACAAAGTAAGGCTCAGTCTTCAAAAAAAAAAGAGTTACACACTAAAGCACTTTGCTTAATGCCTATCAATTAGTAACTATTAACTATAGTTTATTAAAAAAGAATTAATGCTTGCAATGATAACCTAAGATGGTGGTATTCCCAGCATGGTCTGGGGACTCCTGGGGGGGTCCCCTGAGTCCTTTTTAGGGGATTTTTTTTTAAGAGATAGAGTTTCACTTTGTTGCCCTCGGTTGAGTGCCGTGGCATCACAGCTCACAGCAACCTCCAGCTCTCGGGCTTAGGCGATTCTCTTGCCTCAGCCTCCTGAGTAGCTGGGACTACAGGTGCCTGCCACAACATTCGGCTATTTCTGTTGTTGTTGTTGTTGTTGTTGTTGTTGTTGCAGTTTGGCCAGAGCTGGGTTCAAACCCGCCACGCTGGGTATATGGGGCCAGCGCCCTACTCACTGAGCCACAGGCACCACCGAGTTTTTAGAGGATCTTTAAGGACAAACTATTTTCATCATAGTATGAAGATGTTATTTTCTTTCTGCGCTCACTAGCTCACAAATGCGCAGTGGAGTTTTCTAGAAGCTCCATGACGTGCACTGTGACAAGAGTTTGAAAATAGAAGCGAGTATAAGAATTTAGCTGTCTTCTGTTAAGCTAGACATTACAGAGATTTGCAAACATATAAAGCAGTACCTCCCTTCTCGCCAAATTTGTCTTTGCTGGCTTGGGGCTCATAGTTCAGTGGTTAGGGCGCTGGCCACATGCACTGCGGTAGTGGGTTCGAGCCTGGCCTGAGCTTGCTAAACAACGACAATTACAACAACAACAACAAAAATAGCTGGGTTTTGTGGCTGTAGTCCCAGCTACTTGGGAGGCTGAGGCAAGAGAATTGCTTAAGCCCAAGAGTTTGAGGTTGCTGTGAGCTGTGACACCATAGCACTCTATTGAGGGCGACAGTGAGACTGTCTCACAAAAGAACAAATTTGTCTTTCTTGTGGAAAAACATCCATACTCTTTGCAAAAGTTTTTATTTATATAAACATGTGATGTATGATCA
>NW_003852439.1:3812023-3817736 GCF_000181295.1 Otolemur garnettii
GTGAATCTAAGACTAGAATGTGAACGTTTTAAAACAATAACTGAGAAAATGACATGAAGGCTGTGTTGAGCAGTTTGATGGAAGTATTTCAGATTGCACATGAAAACCCCACACTGTACCCCAGAAGTGCATTAATGTACATAGTTACTGTTCAATTAAAAAAAATACATATGTGTAATCCTAAATATTGACCCCTTAATAAAATAAAGTTTATTTTCCCACGGGGTGCTTTTTGTCTTTTTTGGTTATATGCCAAGCCTTTGGGTTTGTATTTTCCTTGCACCCACAACAGACACAGAACAGACAGAAATCTAACAAGGCAGCTCTGTGATACTTTCATAGAAAGAGAGGCAGCAGGAACTTGGACCCCTGAGTCTTGAATTGTCTTCAGGGAGGGAGGATGACCGGCTGCCAAAGATTCCCTCTCTGAACAAACACTAGCCCAGCTCCTCCGAGCCCTTTTCTGACTGGGCTGCAACCTTGGCCTATAAAGACCTGAATGAAATACTGGCACAGTTTCTAACAGCTCTGGGTCACATACCTATGTTGACCCGATGTCCCCTTACAGAGCCTGCCTGAGTAAATTCAAGGCTGCCAAAGGAACTGAGCGTTTGTTCCAGCTGACGTCTGTAAACAGGGGCCGTGTCCAGTCTCTGTGGGAGGGTCGAACCCTAACTTCCATGAAGGCCACAGAGCAAACGCAGGCGAGTTTCTTTCACATCGATCAACCCTCCCCTTCTGGGCTCTCCTTAGGGCCCACTCACCCCCTCTCCTCCTTCCTTCTCCCTTTAAAATCCCCGTCACCTGGGAACAAATCCAAGTTCAATTCAGTTCATGCTGGACTCTCTTAACTACTGCAATCAGCATCACTGATTAAATCTGTCCTTAGCACATTCACTAGTGTCTGGCTTTGTTTATGTGTGATACTGCCAAGGCCATGAAGCCTGGACCTCAAGCCTGCAATGCCTGGTCCTGGGGGAAGACACAGAGGAGCATACTCACAGCTGGGGCCTGACCACTCACTCCTCCCAACCCCAAGGGGGGACATGAGCGTGACAGGCCCCGGTGCTCAGAGTATTCAGAGGCAGAGGATCTCAACTGCCTTATCGGGCTCTTTGCATGTCAGCATAGGAGACCGCTGTGCGGTGCAGAGACACACAGAGGAAGAAATAAATGATGGCACAGACAGAGAAGGAAAAAACAGGCGAAAGGAAGAAACAAACCTCAGGTCTTGTTTAGGATGTGCTGTTTATGCACAAAAAGCCCCACGCACGGCACTAAGCCTTTTCCTTGGAGAGGCTTACTCGTTCCTCAAAACAATCTCAAAATGTAGGTTGGGGTGTGCAAGAACACCCACCGCCTGTCAGTAGAATCCTGGAACATGAACACATGTATATAGAATGCAGTGCTTTTGTCCTGCAATGGCAGAGCTGAGCCCTACAAACCCCCAATCTTGCCCTCTGCAGGTAACGTGACAGCTGCTTCAAATGGGGAAACTGAGGCTGGGCTGAGCTTGCTCAAGGCCACTTCCTGTTTAAGGGGCAGGGTCAGAACTGAGTCAGCTCAGGAGTCAGACTCCAGCGACAACGTAAGGCTGGAGAGTCAGACCCAGGACAGAAGGGAAGGGGAGCAGAAATGACAATACTGATGTCTATTTCTTTTGGAATCAAACGCCCCCCCCACGCAGAAAGGGTTCCTAAGGGGAGTCCCGTAACTAACTGTGTTACGGAAGTGTCTCTGAGGTTGGCCTCTCCTTCAGTAACATTTCGACATGGTTCACCTCTAATTGCAACATTCCATTATCTGACACCCAAAGATGGGGAAAGAGAGAAAAAGAGAGAGAGAGAGAAGAAGAAGATGAAGGACCCAGTCTTGCCTCAATCTCAAAGCCTTCTGGATCCCTCTCTAAGCGAGGTTCCTCAACAATGACACCGTTGACACAATTTGAGCTGAATAACTCTCCCCTATGGTGGACTGTCCTGTGCACTGTCCTGTGCACTAGCAGATCTGTGACCTCCACCCACTAGATGCCAGCAAAAGCCCCGATACAATCAAAAATGTCTCCAGACCATTATCAAATGTCCTCTGGGGTGGGGTTGGGATAAATGCACTCCCTAGCCCCAGGCCTGCTGAGAACCAGGGCTCCGAGGCCCATGCTAGCAGAGTCGGGGCTATCAAATCCTGTTTCCATCAGAAACTGTCCCTTCCTAGTTAGCAAAGTGCTCAGGAGAGGAGAGAGAAGCTAGAGGGAAGGGGGATGGCTGGAGAAAGTGCTGGAGCCAAGTCCCAGAGGGGAAGAGAGGAAGGGGGCTGGTAGGTGATCAGAGGAAGTGAGAGGAGTCAGGGTCCCCAGGTGGACCCAAGGTGGGGAACATGTTCACTCGGCCAATGGACAGCCCATGGCTGATGCATGTCCCTTAACTGAAACCCAAGATCACGCTGGGAACCAATGGTTCCATTAAGTACACAGGTGTCTGATTTGTTCTGTAGCCCACGTTTTAAAACCTGGAGATTTCACCTACAAATCTGGATTTCTTCCCTCTCTGGAAACATCAGGGACCTGAAAATACTGGGCTCAGGTTCCCACATGTGACAATCATCTGGGGGCCAGGAAGTGGGCCGCTGGTCTCTATGGAGCATCACAAGCCCCTACCCAGCCTGGCCTGTGTCCTTAAACTCTGGGAGGGGTGACCCTGCTTGAAACCAAAGACTTGGGTCTTTACCTAATACTCTCCCTTCTGAGCCCCACCTCAGGGATCTCAGAACCCTCAGCAAATCCTTTCATTCCAGGGTCTGAAACCAAGGTGGCACTGTCTCTGATGGGGTGTTCTAGAAATATGTGGTGGGGTTTTGGATTGTCACAAGGATTGGGGGATGCTCCTGGCAGCTGGTGGGGAGGACGCCAGACACCCGGCAATACAGGGAAACATATCTGCCAAACAATGAAGGATTGTACTGTGTCCCTTAGGCCATCTGAGTGTCCCCAGATGTCATGTGGGAAAGCAGCATGGATAGTGATCCAAACCTACCTCAGACTTACAAAAAAAACAAAAAACACAAAGAAATGAATGAAACTGAATGCACTAGCAAACAAACTAATGTTTGTTTCATTTGGGGAGAGATTTTACATTGTTCAGAGTTTAACCACAATTTCAGAAAATTACATCACCAAAGGCTATGTAAACTGTGGCTGTGAGTCATCAACACACACTTGTATTATCCACCTGCATTTGTAATTACTGAACTCTTGCTGATTCAACACATAACAGCTGACCTCTCCACGTGTCTTCGGCCCCTTGCTACAAAAGTGTGGTCCCCCAGCTGGCAGCACAAGCGCCCCCTGGGAGCGCATTAGACGTGCAGAATCTCAGGCCCAGCCCGGACCAGCCAAACAGAGGCCATTCCTGCATGTTGGGTCCACACATAAGTTTGAGAAGTGCAAGTCTAAAGTTGTTGCACCCATCACTTAAATAAATACATATCATTTGTTCATAAATTACTTGTATATCTTGCTCCCTCTTCACACTGTTTTTTAGAGCAGTATATTGGTCTCTTTAGAGTTGTGGGTATAAGATTAGATTCTTTTTCGGGATAGGCAAAAGCAATATTTTCAAAAATCTATTTAGGAGAGACTGAGTCTGATAGGGCTGAGAATCACTGTTTTTTTCACTCTACAAACTTTCACTGGGTGCCTACACCCCACCGGGCACCACAGGGGCAAAACACAGGCAGGGAATTAAGATGTGCTTTCTGCTATTGGTGGAGTTCAGAGACAAGAGACCACCAATGGGCATGTACACAAATGATCTTCATAGAGGACGGAAAGGGCAGGATGGGGGGACGGTGGGGACAGACATGTGGCAGCTGTTGAGTTCCATCAGGGAAGTGGAGGCTAACGTGGTCTGGGGTCCAGATAGGGCAAAGGAATTTCCTAATCTTGACAAAAAAGAAAGCATGTTTATGAGACAAAGGAACCAATGGTTTTCTAGGTGAGGCCACAGCACGTACGAGAGTGGTCAGGGGAAGACCAGCCAAACACACATTTCATAAGAACGACTATCCTAGAAAACACTTATTAAACATCTATTCCAAGGACTATGCCAAACACTTTGCACTTTACACCTTTAAAGTTTTATCTTTAAAAATCCCAGAGTAATTCTACTGGGTGGGTGCTCTCAGAAGCTCCATTGTATAGCTGAAAGGCACAGAGAGGTGAATAACATGCCCCAAGTCACGCAGCATGGTTATAAAAACCTCCCAGAGGTTATTAATATTATTAATAATAACTAGTGTTGGCTGAAGGTCTCACAGGTTTCCACAATGACCCCTAGAGGGCAACACCCTGTCCAGTGATAAGACTAGAAGAAAGCTACTGGCCTGGGGTAGGGATCCCCCATGTAACCCCTGCCTCGCTGCCTTGGATTCACTACCTCTGTTACTTGAGATTAATCCCCAGCCCTGTGCCACTGCCCCAGGGCCCCAAACCCCAATATGCTCTTTGTCCCCTGGTTTTATTGCCCTTGGTGCCTTCTCTGCTCCTCGGCCCCCAACTCCCCAGAAGCCCTCCTTGCCCTGGCCATCTCCCTCTCCCACATTCTCCCATCCAGGGTCTCTGAGATGGAACATTACGGAGACAAATGGGCCTCCCGCTGATGGAAGACATCCCGCTTTCAAACTCATCCTTCGCGTGTGTGGGTCCCCCTCCCCCCCAAAACCCCGCCACAAGTGGGTAATGAATGGCTCACTTGTAAGCTCATTACCGCAGAGCCTCTGAAGAAATGGAAATGCTCACAGAGCCAGGGACATAAATAAGGAAAGACGCCTGTAAATAAATAAATATAGACGCATATATACACACACACAAACCCAATTAATTTATATCATCTGAAAGCCCAAGCCATTGGGGTGGGGAGAGAGAGAAAGGAAACGGCTCCTAATACTGCCATCCACGTGATTTCAGAACTGAGCTTCCCCAGCAGCTGCCAATAAATTATTTTTACTATGCAGAGGTACAAATGAATATGCTGCTGCCACCCCCTAAATCTCCTTTATGAACATGTATTTGCCTTGGCCCACCCTACCAGGGACAGGGACTTCCAAGCAAGTTTTCATAGGCCACATTCTCTAAGAAGGCTGCCATTTTGCAGACCTACTCCCCGTGGACAACGTCCCACTGGCATTTCCTGTTTACATGTGAGCCCAGCATGGCATGGAGGGCAACACGTCCTCAGAAGGCCGTGGGAATCAAAGTGACACCAGTGCCCCTGCCCAGGCTTTCAGAAAGTGCTTTCTGCATCCTGGGAGGAAGGACGGGATGGGAACCTCTTTGGCCATGCAGTTCATCAAAACCCGACATTCTCTATCAAGCGTCAGGGTGGAGATGCAAAACCTCCTCACTACCAATTTTTGAGTACACCGCAATCGCCCAAAAGGGAACTCTGGTCACTCTCTTTAAATGGAATGTGTCTGATGTCCATTTCTCAAGGTTGTTCTGAGCAAGAAGGCGGCCACTAAAAACCATGTGACCATGATGTGCTACCATGACGCGCTACCACGACAAGCTGGGAATTGGCTGATGGAGTGGCCACAAGTGCCCACCCTTGAGTTACCCTCTTCTGGATTTGAAATCTGGCTCTCCCTGCTGTGTGACCCTAGCAAAGTTAGTTAACTTCTCTGAGCCTCACTTCCTTCATATGTAAAGTAGCAATAACCT
>NW_003852439.1:3818733-3819866 GCF_000181295.1 Otolemur garnettii
TTCTTCCTGCTGTTGGCCTCACATCATCCCATCAGGCCAGGCACAAGTCAAATTGTACTCCACATTATAGCACCTACTGTCTATTCAATACTTTGCAAAACTCTCTTGCTAAACCTCACATTTATCTTGGATGTAGGGGACATCAGTTGTCTTCATTTGACTTAACAGTAAACTAAGTGTCCAAGAGGAGGTCACATGACTCACCCAAAGTCACTCAAGGTCAAGGGTGAGGCTGAGATGAATCCCAGGTGTGTCTGACTCTAAAGTCTGGGCTCTTAACTTCACAGCCTCATCTACGTACAGGGAAGACCACCCTGAGTCCTGTTAAGTGTCCAAACTTGGAATGGGCAACCAAGCCCAACTGTGAGCTTTCTCCCCCTGCTCAGGCTGTAGGAAGAGAACAGATGTTTGTTGCATCCAGAGACCATGAGAATCCTTCGGTGTGCCAGGCATTCAAGACTTTCACAATATAGTCCCTCTTTCCCTAATGCACCTTGCTTCATTCCTACTAGGGTGGCATCTTCTTGTGCCTTCCCCTATTTAATCTTTAACAGTTCTACAAAGAGGCAGAGGGGTGCAGTGGTCAGGAGCATGAGTGCTGAAGCCTTATTACATGGATCCCTAACCCAGCTGTGCCATTTTGAATCTGTATAACCTTGAGCAGTTTTCCTGGCTGTACCCAGCTCACAGAATTGAGAAGGGAATTAAATAAGTCAACGTTGGGAAAACATCTAAGACAATGCCTGGAACAGGAACCATAGCCGTGAACGGTATTACCAGTAGGAGTAGCGTATCCTTTCTTAACGTATGAGTACACAGAGGCCCAGAGAGGGGAAGACTCTTCCTGAAGAACACAGAGATCAGGGATTTAAACCGTAGTACCTGACTTTGGAGTTGAAGCTCACATCCTCTCCGCAGCGCAGCTCCTTCAAGTCACAGACTGGAAATGAGCTGCCCTTTGATAGGAGTGAAACCCTGAGAAAAAGGGCTGGCAGTTTCTCAGGGGGAATCTTCAAGTCTGTAATTTCAGATCCACCCTGATCTCACTCTCGGTGCAGAGAATGGCCCAAGGGGTCAGCTTCTCCACAGGGTCTGTCTTCATCCAGCTCTGGGCTGTTGATGGCTTCCAGACC
>NW_003852439.1:3820648-3831716 GCF_000181295.1 Otolemur garnettii
AGCGTTTCTAGACCCGCCCTTTTCTTCTTAGTTTCTACTCAATTTCTGCTTCCCTCAGATAAGATGCAGGGAAAATTGACAGCACTGTGTTCACCCATTCTCAATCTTGCCTGCCCACCGGAATCACCCGGAACCTTTAAAATGCAGATGCCCAGGTGCTCATGCTGGAGATACTGGGTTAATTGATCTGGGAATCTAGGTTTTTAGAACCTCCCCATGTGATTCTCATGGGTGGCGAGACCTGAGCACTCCTGACTCGGCCCCTCCCAGAGCCTTGGGTACCACGGTAAAGTCTGGTTGATTCCTCCTTTCCTTCCCAGCGGAAAGGAAACACCTGCTCAGGCTGGCCTACACTGTCTGGTGGAACTGTTGTTTAAAAAAAAACAAAAATTGGTCATCTTGATTCTTTAAATCTGAACACAAGGAAAAAGAAGCAATGCTACTCAACCCTGGCAAGATGAGAGAGATGAGATAGAGTTGCCTGGGAAGGCTCTGACCCCAGGAAGCTATTTCTCTGGTACAGGGAGATGGGCAGGTGTTAGGTGTTAAAGGCACAGAGCACTACGCGGAGACTTTCCCCATGGTCTCATCGGGGAGATTGCAGGAGCAGTGAAAAGTCGGTCATTTTCTCCCTGGATGATTCAAGGTTATTTAATGTCCACGGAGCCCTCAGAATCACCTTGGGTGCCACAGTGGGCCACATACTCCACTAGGAAAAACACGGGACTGGTCAGTCCCTCTATTCCTTAACACGTGGGTGCTCCAGGAGTCTACAGGACTATGGGCTATACTTGAGATTACAGAGTGAGAAAAGAGAATGAACCCTCCTCCTTTCTCCCTCCTCCCAGCTCCCAGGATGGGGTGGAGGAGGAGACCCAGGGCCTGCTCTACCCTCCCACTGCCAGCACCACCCCCCAATCCAGCTGTCTTCACCACCAGAACTGTCCCAAGACTCCACTTTCCAGCTCCCAATAATGGCGACGGTAGTAAGAGCAGCACTTCATGTAGACCAGGAATCGTCCTAAGCACCTTGCATTGACTAACTCGCTGGGGCAAACACGGCTGGTATTTCCACATTCTAAATGAGGAAACTAAGGCACATAGAGGTGAACTACCTTGCTGAAGACCCTCCCCTTGGCCCCCCACAGCCCCAGCCTGGCCAGTAAGTGGCAATCAATCCGAGCCCCTCTCCAGCTGGGGGCTGACAGCTGTCTAACCACTCTAAAGACGTGGCGGCTTTAGGGAACAAGCCGGGCTGGGGGAAGAAGTACAAAAAACATTTTTAGAAATTATTTCCGACAGGTGACCAGATACTAAAATAACAACATTTGGTTTGTCTTGCTAGCTGGAGGCAAAAATCAGCTCAGGTGGGAGGGTGAGGCTGCAGGCTAAATGCAGACAAGCCTGGTTGCCCTGAGCTGGCCCGGTTCCTTCTCCACCATTAAACAATGCACCAGAAGCCTCCAGCCTGCGTCTCTATCAGGTGTGTTACAGGGAAGGAGGAGTCGGTCTTACACATTTAAGGGTGGAAATGTGGAAATGAGAGCTTCCCAGGGGCTGGGAGACCTGGCTGTCTATGAAGTCCAATGAGCCATTTTAAGGACAAGGTATAAAGCTATGGAAAATGGGAATTGTAACACAAGCTGGGCTATGTGTGTATGAATATTTTATTGAACGCGAGAATTAGTATTTACTACACCTTTACTACGGGCTGCTGTTGTGAGGGCTTTGTGTGCATTCTATCACTTCATCCTCACAAGGATCCTTAGATGAGGCTACCGCTATTGCTAACTGCATTTAACAGACAGGGAAACCGAGGCACAGGAACGACAGGTCACCTGCCCAAAGTCACACAGCCAGTGAGCAGCTGACCCAGTGAGCTCCAGGGCTCGCCACCTCCAAACTTCACGTCTTGAATGCATATTCCTCACATTTCTGAAATGCCCAGAAGTGTCCAGTTGTCCCGCACAAGTAGGTGACAATGGGGGCATAGCCTGTCCTCCCTTGGAAAGAAGGAGGGGCTGGGCCTGGAAACTGACAGGCCGGCACGTCTGGAGGCTAAGCTGAGCCAACAGGAGCAGATGGAGCCCCAGCAACAGATGTTAATGCAGTTTGCTTTTTCCATATGCTTTTCTGTTTAGCTGTAATAAGTGAATTGTTCTTTAATATCTGTCAGGAGCGTAGACTCTGAAGGCCAGTGGCAGTCACTCAAAAAGACACAAAGAGAAGCTGGCCGGCCGTCTCTTCACATCTCGAGAGTGTCAAGCAAGATGCCAAGTACAGGGAGATCCAGGCCTATGTACGCACACACGCACACACACACACAGAGCACTCTCCTCCTCTGCCCGGACAGTCAATTCACACTTGACACCCTAGAATCTGAATGCTCGTGTCAGCATCCTTCCTACTCACCAATAAGACCTAAGTGGGGTTTCTCGTTTTGCCTTTGGAACAACAAAAGATCCAGTCTGAGAATCTATAAAAACAGCTCCAATGGCTTTGCAGCATGAAACTTGCAAAGCAAACTCAGCTCTTCTTCATCAAGGGCTCATCTCCTTAAAGTCTGAAAGAAAAGTTGTCTTCTGTCTTGGGATACTTCATGTGCCTTGGGACACGTAGCCCCATCATCACCATCACACAGTGGTAGGGTGTCATGATGGTACTTGTGGACCATATTTTTTGATGGATATTTCCACTGACAACCATTTGAGGATCCAGGTGTGATTCTGTTAACAGCGTGACCACCATGCACCCTTCAGCCAGAGAAGGGGCACAGACAGAATGGCCCCATGTCCTCTCAATTTTGGCTCAGCACAGAGCAGGGTCTAAGTCCTGAACTGAATCTCAACATTGCCCCTTGGAAGTTGGGTAACCTTGAAGAAGTCACTTCTGACCTCTCTGAACCTCAGTTTCATCATCTGTAAAATGGGAGGAAATAGCACCTATCTCTACAAACTTTGGGTGAGGATCAAACGATAAGAAATGCAGTAAAGAGTCCATAAGTGAAAGACCTGGTACACAAGTGTAAGCACTTATGGAGGGGCAGCTATTACTTTTTATTATTACTACTATTTTTAATGTATTCATTCATCCCTCCAGTATTTGAGCACCTTCTAAGCAACACATATTGAACCAGGTGCTGAGCAGGGAACAAAACAGATTCAGCTCCTGCCTGGTGGAACTTAGGTTCTACAAGGGGTAAAAGTAACAGGGAAATAACTAGATGTCAAATCTGAGATGACCTGGGATACGAGAGCTTTGAAGAAAAAGTAGGAGAGAGGCAGGAGATGGCATTTCAGATGGGGGCAGGGAGGACCTGTCTGAGGAGGTGGTATTTGGGCCGTGGCCATGCTAGAAGATCGTGGATGAGAAGTCCCAGGCAAAGGGGACAGTCAATCAAAGCTCCCGAGGCAGAACTGAGCTAGGACCAATCAGTCCTTCGGCCAGAAGAGGCCAGTTTGGCTGTAATGTGGGATCACACCCACACAGCAGAGGAAACACAGACCGGCTGAGTCCCACTACTCTCCAGGGAAGAGAGGAGTCTATATCATCCTAACTGTCCCAGGAAGCCCCCAGCGGTCTCGTATGTCTGATCTGACTTACAGATCATGGGGGATGCTCACAGATGCATGGAGAGAAAGTAGGAGTGGGAACGGGGGTGGATGCAGCCTTCACCAAGTTCCTGCAGAGATCAGAACACATCGCTCACCTGCCCGGGTGCTGCTCCTCACGCCCACCCGCCACCAGTGCTCTGGGGTGTTGTTGTCAGGGAGGGGCTGGGGAAAGGAACAAGGACAACAGGAAGTGATGGAGATTTATTTAATAGTTTCTGCCTGCAAGCTCGGGTGACTACAATCACCCAGGACCCCATGGTGGTATTCTCACAGCGACAAATGGGTCTAAATCAGAATTCAAATGAGTCTCAAGTAGCAGGGTCTACTCCAGCTGGTAATTCACAGCCTCCCAGAAGCCCTGGGAACACACCCTGGATGCTTCTTACCCTCCTCTCAGGAGGTCCCTGGCATCCTTCAGGAGAGATGAGGCAGCAGAGTTAATGACTTTGGCATTTCCTGCCAAATCTGGGGTTCTGATCCCTCCTGCCCCGTGATGGTCCCAGTCTGGAAGTTGTCCCCTCTTCTAGGGGACAGTGGGGACTGTGCTCTTGAGCCAGAACCAAAAGTCAGCATTTACATCTGGCTGCATTCACCCTAATGCCTGAAGGTCCTGCTTTCTGCTTGTTGCCTTGGCCAGCAGTGCCGTCCCCCACCTTCCCTGCCTCACCAGACTCACTCTTCCTCCTGCAGAAAGCTGCTCTGGCTCTACAGAACTTTCCACCTTGCATTCAAGGTACCTGTCAATATGGGTGTAATCCCCCTGCTGATGTGCCCGTCTGAGGACCAGAACTTATTTGAGATTATACCCCCAAGGGTCTAGCCCCAACCTGGTGTGTGAGCGTTCGTAAGTATGTGAGTTACCACACCAACATCATCAGTAGCAGCTCACATCTGGAGCTAGGCCCAGGTGCCTCTGCTGAACACTTGATAAAATGATCTCCTGTGACCTCACGGTAACAACCCTGTGATAGAAGATGTGTTATTATTCTGAAAAAAAAAAAGGCTAAAAAATAATGTGTCCAACGTAGCTAGCTGGCAGGACTGGGCTTTGAACTAGGCTCTTAGAAGCCCATAAATCAAGACCCACACTCACTTGAATGGGTGAAGACAGAGTGAATTGTAGGTGGGCTGCAGTGGGTGGCAGGGAGAGTGAGTAGGTGGCGGCTACATCCTCAGGGAAAATGATGGAAGATGAAAGTTAGAGAAATTAACACATCAGAGAATCTCTTCATGGTTTTGGTCAAATAATAGAAATGCCTATTGGCTTATCAGTGTATGAAGAGGCACATCTAAAACCATCCATCCTCGAGTATCCACGGGTACTTATTCCTGCAAATTCTTTTTTTCTTCTGAGACGGAGTCTCACTTTGTCACCCTCGGTAACCTCCAACTCTTGGGCTTAAGCGATTCTCTTGCCTCAGCCTCCCGAGTACCTGGGACTACAGGTGCCCGCCACAACGCCCAGGGTTTTTTTGTTGTTGTTGCTGTTTTAGCTGGCGGGGGCTGGGATGGAACCCGACACCCTTAGTACATGGGGCGGGTGCCCTACCCAACTGAGCCACAGGCGCTGCCCTCATGACAAATTCTTAACTCAGATAAATTGGTCACCCACATGGATCTTTGGTCATTACAGAATGAAAACTAGTTTATATAGCTAATACGTAGTATTTATGAGATAGACACACAAATATGTTCATGTGAACCTTGCATATATTAGCATATATTAGCTTCATTAATCCTTACAACACCCCCATCATCGCCACCATCATCATCATCTGCATTATAAAGACAACTAAACTAGCCTTACCTCGGAAGTGAGAACAATGTAATCTAAAATTTGTACCCTCGTATTAATTTGGTATAAAAAAGTAAAAAAAAAAAAAAGACAACTAAAGTAAGGTAGAGAGGGTTTAAATAATATGCCCAAGGTCTAACAGCTAATAAGTAGAAAAGTGGGATTTGAACCCAGGCCATGTGCCACCTTAACCACCAGCTAATATCCATCATTTATTGGGTCTTTACACTATTCTAAATGTTTTACACATATCCCTTTTAAACAAATTTACGGTACTGTTTTCTTTCCCATTTTATAAATTGGGAAACTGATGTTCAGAGTTCGGACAGATCATACCCACTAAATACCACCAGCCGAGCCCATTGTTTACATATATTTCATGAGTATTATAAGAAAGGTTTCCCCTCCCTCTGGGCAATTGCAACCTTGAGCCTAGCGGTATGCCTTGATGACTAGAGTGTAGGCTGAATTTTAGCTTTTACTCCCTTGTACCGTATACATCCTGAACAACCATACATGGAAACACTGCATCCAGCTGGAAATTGGCAAAGCTGAGATTACAGCCCAAATCTGACTTGGATATAGTACTGAAGGGTGTAGCTTCCCCATCACCTATTCACAGCATACTGCTGGTTTTTTTAATCCAACTGGAGAGTCAACACAATCCAAGGCCTCTCGTAAATGCCCACTGCAGTGCGCTTCAGTGGGAAAAAGCTCAGAAGGTGGGTAGGTAGCTCCTTCCAGGCCAGGCCCCGTGCATCCCCAGAGGCTGTAGCCACTTCATCATAGTCTCAGAAAGACTCTGGGCCCACAGAAGGCACCTCCTGCTCTGTGAGCCAATTGTTGAATCCTCGCAGCTGGTACTGTGTGTGGCCCTACCTCCCCACCCCAATCAGGCGGCTGCTCTGCACAGTGACCTTTCCTGATCTGCGCTGTCAGGCTGCAATTTAGCCATTCTGAGGACTCTGCTGGAGGCTTCTCCAGCCAAGAGCTTGCCACCGGGGAGCCCTTGCAGGACCCTGGACTCCGTGCAGATGTCACTTTGCATTATGGGCCCGCTGCACCGGGCTCCTGGAGAGGGGAGACAACAAATCACTGCTGAGTGTCCCTGAGAGAGAAGTCAAAGGGGGAGGAGTCGGGAGCAACAGAGAGATACAGACAGACAGACAGAGGGAATCTAAAGAAGGGATGCAGGACTGTACCTCAGACTCGTAGTGAAAATACTAATATTAACAATGCCATGAGCTTACATTTACCATTCGCTTAGTAAAAAAAGACGAACACTGATTGAGACTTTCACATGTGTCAGGCACTATCTTAAGCACAAGTCTCCAAGGAGGGCTTCTAACAATTATCTGCTCCCTCCCCAATACAAGAATGGTGCAGGACCCAAGCAGAGGGACCATAAGGTAAATCAATGGCCAGCAAAACCCTAGATGTGCAACCCTCGATGTGCAGCTCCACTCACTACGGGAACAAGAGCAGCTGGGATTTCTTTTGAACCTTCCACACATCAGGGACTGTGTATGATTCTTTTGTTCTTCTTGGGGTCTGACTTGTTGTGAATAGAGTAGACTGACTACATGAACGGCACCAAGCAATGACCGGCTATATCCACACCCTTAGCAATGAGGCCTTGCAGCTCCTCCCAACAGGAGGCAGATCCCATTTGTCCACACCTTGAATATGGATCAGTTGTGTGACCTGCACTGGCCTGACAAATGCCGCAGACGTGGCCCTGCTAAGTTCTAAGTCTGGCTTCTCTCTCTGGGAACCTCATCACTGCTATTTGGACAAGTCCAGGCTGGAGGGCTACTGAAGGGTCAGTGACCACAAGAAGGACAATCTGTATGTCTGTATGTCCCAGCTAAGATAACCCTAGACCAGCTCCCAAGCAGCAGATGGATCCCCACACACAAGAGCCCAACTAAGCCAGCAAAATCACAGAGACCAGAAGAACCATGTAACTGACTGTTGAGCAATTAACAGATAACAAAAATTTCTTACTATCCTACGTCACTGAGTTTTGAGGTGATTTGTAAACCCAAAATACAAGCAATGAGCATATTACAGGGTTTCTGCACCATTGAACATTGTCAGAGTTTTCATCCATGATGAAATTCCCATACCTGGGGTCAACAAATCTTTCTCTGCAAAGGACCAGCTAACAAATATTTTAGGCTTTGTAAGCTATATACTCTCTGTTGCAACTATTCAATTCTGCTGTTATAGAGCAAAAGTAGCAATAAGCCATAAGTAAATGAGGGGACGTGTTGCGTTCCAATAAAACTTTATTTATAAAAACAAATGAAGGGCCGGATTTGGGCCATGAGCAGAAGTTTGGTACTCCTGCTCTAGACTGCTTCCCTACACCATCACCACTTGTGCCAGCCTCTCTCCCTGTTTCTTTCATGTTACCTCTCTCTTTACTTCCTCTAGAACTTCTGCATAAACCCCCTCAATTGTAATATCTTATACCCTTTCTAAATTCTACCCTGAGACATATGACGAATAACTCTCAACTCAGCAGCTTTGCTTCTCTAGTATGTGTGTGTGGCTTGACTCTCTGATTTCACAGATCTATGTCATTTCCAGAAATCAGTTTGACTGATGTGTTTTACCAATGTTAGGTTGATTGCTCTCTCGATTCCCCACGTATGGGAATTTTTTAAAGTTGTGACTGTCTTCTAAATCCAAGACCCAAAATCATCACTGTGACAGTTGGGATTGCAAATGACTCCTATTCAGAACATTAAAAATAAACGTTTCAGTTCTGTACCTATAAAAGTTTGATTTGCTCCAAAAAATGGTTTGCAATCCCCCTGGAAAAAAACAACAACAAAAGAAATGAAGAAAAGCCCAGAATGATGCAGAAGCAATTCTGAGAATTGTTTCATTATCCCACACATCCTGTCTCTGCGACAACCTCTAAGATAAAGGAGTCAACTTTGGCTTCTTGTAGAGAACAAAAACTTGGGTTGGAGCAAATGAAATCCCAGCAATCTTTAGTTTTGAGGATGGACAGATCTCATCCAGAAAATAAAGTGTTATAATAGATTTCATTTTTTCCACCCTTTTCTTGCCCTGTCTATGTCTTATGTTTTCCTCGTTGGCAATTAAAGTAGACTCTGGACTTGGTTACTTTCCCCAGGTTGGGATGAAGGAAGGAAGCAGGCTTGAGATTTTAGCAAAGGACCTCGTCCAACTAGATGTTGAGAGCCACATCTTAGAAATTTCATCCAAAAGAAGTCAGGGCTAATGTTGAACTTTCCATAATTTTCAACAACTTTCTAAGTAAAAATAAAGATGTCTACCTGGACCAATTTTAACTTTTAAAAATGAAAAATAAGAAGGCAGTGGAAAGCCCATCTCATTTTTTATTATGGTTAAATTCTATTTCCAAGAAGAATCGGCTGAGATCCCAGGACCTGGCACGGAGGGAGCTGTTTCTGGAGGCCACCATTACCCTGGAGCCAGGAGCAAACTGAAAGGAGACACTTCACAGGCAGGGGCCCTTGACTGTGTCCAGAATCCCCTACTGTTCTCTGAGCTCCCCAAATGGTCCACCAGTTCACCCAATGAGGCACCAAAGCCTGCCATGGAACATGTACTTGTAAATGTCTGCAAATGACAGGGGCTAGTTCTGTGCTGGATAAAGTGTAATCACTTCTAATATAATTACCTCCATTGTACAGATGAAGACACTAAGGTCAGCGGTCACGGTGCACAGCTAATGAAGGGTCGAATGCAACTTCACAAAAACATGACAAAATAACTGACTTGAATAATCCTATTCATGTTGGTGGATCCGACAGAGGTGGTTACAATGTCCTGGTATGGATCAAGCCCCTGGCTCAGCCACCAAATCCCAAACATCTGATGACTGTCTTGTTTTAAAAGGGCTTTCATTTGATGAGCAGCATGTAAGATATGGGACCTATGAGGTCAGCGGAAGAAGTTATCATTTCCCATTACACAGATGTGGAAACCAAGGCCCAGGCGAGAGAAACAACCTGCCCACAGTCACCAGCCTATCAGTGGCAAAGTCAAGAATGAACATCACATCCTCAGCTTTTAGCGCAGAGCAAATAGGGGCTTTGGATTTGAAAATTAAGGAAACCCATCTTAATTTTGTCAGCCTACTCTAAGGTTAAGAATCCTGTGAGCCCTTTGATCTGTATTTTCCTAAAGCTTTGAAGATCAAAATGTTGCTGAGTAACTCATACTTGGAGTATTCTGAGAAAAGTATGGGGTGAAATCTGATTACTTAAGTAGAAGACATACACAAAGACAGAGCTAGAAACTGTATTTTATCGCAATAGCCATTCAACCTTGCTGTTCCATATTATAAAGAGGCTTAAATGAAACACACAGTTCCACTGCCCAAAAATTAAACAGATAAAACACAGTGTGGGGGCAGGGTTAAGGAAAGGACTTAAGAGACTATGATAGGTAATTTAATTTTATGGTTACTGTGCGCCAGGAACATAGTAACCACAAAAAAGAGAAAAAAAGAGACAGAGATATAAACTCTGTCTCTGAGCTTCCTAGCAGGCCATGTAAAAAGGGAAACAGTTATTTGGCTCCGTGCCACAGATGAGGGCACTCACTTTACAAAAAAGAATCTTTCATCCCTCAATTTTTGGTGCCATCATCTCTGTGTAGTGTTTCTCATGTATCGGTTCTGTCTCCAAATGTGCTGAGTTAATCTGAAATGACTTGCTGCAGGGCTCCTCAGAACCACCTCTGAAATTCGGAGGAGCCAGCTGGTCCGCATCCCTGTGCACCCGTGGTATAGTCAAGTGTTTATTTTCTAACCTTCACCTGAACAGACCGGTGATGAAGGAGAAGTTTAAAACCACATCGGCAGGAGACTATGCCACCAGAATCGGAAATGAAGCAGAAGCAATCTCGGACATTAACATGGAAGTGAGTGAGAAAAAGCACATTTGGGTTGACATCATCCCAATTGACCCAAACGGTTCTTCAGAAATGCTTTCCCCAACATCACACTGTACCCCATGATTGCATTAATGTACACAGCTATCATTTAATAAAAAAAAAAGAAAGAAATGCTTTCCCCATAAAGGAGGCAACCTCTCTCCATGCCTCTTCACCCCCTACCCAACCCCCCTATAGAGGAGACTACAGGGGCAGGGTCACTGTGTGGGAGAGGCAGGGGTCAGGACTCTGACACCTGCTAGGCAGCTCCACACAGTGCAAGCATAAACTGCATCAGGGTCTCTGCAGGCATAAGAGCAACTGCAGCTGTGAGGGGTCCTACTCTAGCTGGCCCTGAAAGTGTTTGCTTGAAAACAGCTTTTTAACCAAAACTCTGCGGGGGTGAGGGGTAGGTTATAAAGCTGATTCCCTGTCTGCTGCCCTCACTGATGCCAGGGGTCCTAGGAGGTTGGGCAGGAATGAGAGGGGACGGCATGACAGGGCATCTGGCATCCCTGAGTTTGTCCTCATGGAACACATGGGCAGCCTCTGTTGAGTACTCAACAACTGGCATTTAATGCTCCATTCTGCTGGCCTGGGAGCATCTCCCTAATGTAACTTCCACTTAGCGTTGCCACTGTAGTTCTCTGAGGACAGTTGTACCAATTAAATCATGTGACACTTTAGAGGTGTAAAGCTATGTATTTACTCCCAAACC
>NW_003852439.1:3831758-3855813 GCF_000181295.1 Otolemur garnettii
CCCTTCGAGAGTTACCAGCAGCACCCACCGTTTGCTCTCCAGAGGGTTGTCACTAAGCAGGTGCAGGCAAGAAACCCTGGACGTGACCTTGGAGAAAATACCCTAAACTACAAAGAACAGAGGACAGGGAGGGGACATGCTCCCAGAACTGGCTCTGGGGTTGGAAAGAGCTCAGATATCGGCTCCATCTACTACTTGGTTGCTGTGTCATCTTGAACTAGTCACTTAACCACTCTGTGCCTCATTGTCCTCATCTGTAAAATGAGGCAAACCTGTGGCATTAGGCGCGCCCAAAGCCACCCTGCTGCTGTACACAGGAGCAGTGAGAACAATCAGCAGCCGTTCCCTCTGGGGTCCTCTGCTCAGGACAGCATCCGATTTGCTTGTGCCCCTTTGCTGAGGGGCTTCTGACAAAGAGCAGGGAGAAAAGGGGAAATTTTTCTGGAAAACTCAGCAGCCAGGGCCAGCCCTGACTTTGGGTATCACAAACTGTGGAGACAGGGTATTCTTCGAGGGTATTTTAAGTCTGCTCCACACAAGGGAGAAATGATGGGCTTGGCTGGCTGGCCTGGCGCGTCAGAAGATGTGTTACTGCTCAAAAGCATAAAATAAGAGTGCGGGTAACTAAACACTATTTTTATCGCAGATCCGCCATTCTCATGCCGCAGGCAAAAGCTGCTACACGGGAGGGGATGGCAGGGCGATGTTTATTCAGAGCGTGGGGCAGCCAGAATACCAATGCGGCCCGTGGGTGGCCACACTGCAAGGGCTTCCAGGGCACAAGGGGTGTCCTGGGAGAGGCACAGCCATGCTGGAAGCTGACCTGGGCTGGCAGAAACAGCCCTTTGCCTCCAAATCAGTCCCACAGCCCACTATCCTAGGGGACGGCCCTGTCTTACCTCTGCCCTACCCAGGAGTCTGCAGGAGTCTTGTTTCCTCTGCATCAGCAGCAAAACTTATCTTCCAGCTGTGAGCACAGATGATCTGAACATGACAGTTCCGAGCTCCTTGAGGGCGAGAACCAGAGCTGTTGTGCTCACCATTATATTCCCAGTGTCCAGACAGCGGCTGGTGTAGGTAAACAGAGGCATTGCAGGACTGTTTGGGGGGCCTCGGTGAAAAATGCAGACAAAACCCTTGCCCTCGTGGAACTTTATTCTAGTACAGGGAGATGGAGAGACGGCAGATACAACAAACATGATATGGAGTGGGTGGGTGGGCAAGGTGAAGGGGGCTGGGAAGCTGGGAGGGGTGTAGTTTCTGATACAGCTATGAAGGGAAGCTTAAAAGTGAGAAGGTGAGATTTGGGCAAAGATCCACGGCAGGGGAGTGAGGAAGGGGCACACATCACTGGAAGGAAGGGTTCCAGGGCGAGAGAGCTGCCGGCAAAGCCCCTGCAGTGAAAGACCCCTCACCTTGCCAGTGAAGACCAGGATAGAGGCTACTATGGTGGAGAGGAGGAATGAAAAGGATGAAAAGCAGAACATTAGGTCAGAGAGGAAATCGGGGGCTAGATCACACAAAGCCTTCGAGAACTGTGGTTCTCCAGGGGGGCAACTTCACCCCCAGGGGATACCTTACCATGTCTGGAGATATTTCTGGTTTGACTAGTGCCAGGAGCACTCACCTTGGGGAAGGCAAGTGCTGCTGGCATCTAGAGCGTAGTACACGGGACAGCCCCCTACAGCCAAGAATAGTCCCGCCCGAAATGTCAACAATTGCAAAATCTAGACCATTGAAAGGATTCTGGCTTTTGCTCTGCATGAGTTGGTATTATTTGTCAAATGAATAAACGATACTGTGCTTGTGCCAATGATAACACAAACTGTAAATCAGGAGGCGTTGTCACCCTTTTGAGAATGCTGCTTCTTGCTAACAGAGTTAAGGAGAAAGAAAAGAGACCTTTCCTCCTGCCAAAAAGCACACGGTGGAACTCTTGGTTTTAAAATGCCCTACTTTATGTGTGTCACTGCCTTCTGGCCTAGTGACAATAGAAGTCACTTCTTGGAAAGCTGTGGTAATGTGGAGGTGGCCAGGGAGCTGTCCAAGGAAAAAGATAAAACAACCCCCCCCCAAAAAAAAAAACGAACCAAACCATGTTCGGCGGGGCCTGGGAGTGCTGGGGCACCACAGGAGACCAGTCCAACATTTGTTTCCCCCACATTAAGGCTGAAGGGCAGGGTTTTCCTGGGGCTTTGCTGGTGATTTCTTTAGTGCTTTCATCTCTGATTTTTTAATCTGAGCCCTGCTACTTCCACAAACCTCCAGCCTTGCCTAAGTTTCATGTGGGTGATTAAAGCAAAGAGGACCTGATTCCCCGTTCCTGCCTCTCTGTTTGTGAATAATCAAAGGCTAATTAGCCACAGCCCCATGGGATGAGGAATTAGACGTGCACGATATCTAAGAGGCTCTGAAAATAAAACTGAGAGGTGGATCTGACATGAATGCCTGCCAGGGACGTCTGGGCTGAGACTGGCTAGGGTCCAGAGCCGGGGGCCAACAAGGGACAGATTCTCCAGGGCCAGGCTGACCTTTTGCTCACACTGAAGACAGAAAAGGATGCATCACTGAGAAGCTGGCTTTTCTACATAAGTTCTGGGATCAATCAAATCAAAGCATTAAGAAGCCAGAGTGAGGCTCAGTGCCCGTAGCACAGTGGGTGGGGCGCCGGCCACATACATCGAGGGTAGTGGGTTCAAATCCAGCCTGGGCCAGCTAAACAACCATGACTACTGCAACAAAAAAAACAGCCAGGTGCTGTGGTGGGTACCTGTAGTCCCAAGTGGCTTAGGAGGCTGAGACAAGAGAATCACTTAAGCCCAAGAGTTAGAGGTTGTTGTGAGCTGTGATGCCACAGCACTCTACCCAGAGTGACATAATGAGACTCTGTCTCAAAAAAAAACCCCCCAAAAATCCAGAATGAGCTTTGAGATTAGCAAGGGCAAAGGGAAGGTTCTCTAGACTAGGGTTCAAGTCCTGGCTCCCCACTTGGCGCCTGTATTAAAGATGCTAATCTCTTAGACTCTCCGTTTCCTCACGAGTAAAATGGAATCAAGCACAAACAACCAGGAATTACTTTTGGAATTTATTTTGTTAGGAGAGGAGAAAGGGATGGAGAAGAGGAGACACACGTACTATTCACTGATTCTCGTGAGGCTGGACACTTGCTAAATGCTTCAGACTCATGTTTGTTGAATCCTCAAACCGACCCGATGTGGTGTTGGGTATTCCAATCTGAGAAGGCTGAGATGTTGAGGGAATAAACCCACTTGCTTGAGCCAGCGAAAGGAGTCCCCTTTCCATCCTGCTGCCGGCAACTCCATGTTCTGTTAGCAACACCAGCTTTCATGGAACACTGCTAATTTCTCACATGTACTGCCATGCCGGTCCTTACAACACACACACAGAGCCAGCGTTAAGAACTATCGCTGCTCCATTTCACAGATGAAGAACGGCTGCACATCCCTTAACATCCCACTTGCCAAGTCTCCACCAGAAACCAGACTAACATCATCTCCTCCAAAAAATAAAAAGTCCAAACAAGTGCAAAATGTGGTTTGAGTCAAGTGACAGCCGTGTGGGGAGATGGTGATGGTGTCACATCGGGAGGTGAGGAAGTAGGCAGGGGGCACACTAGTTCCTGGTGAGCAGCAAGAACCTAAACCCATAACTAACTGCACAGTGACTACATGCGTGCGTCCATTGAATCCCAGCAGCAAGCCCAAAGTGAGTGTGCCCATCTTGCAGATGAGGGAGCTAAGGGCCAGTGAGGTGAACTAATTTAAGCCACAGAGCTGGCTAACAGAGGAGACAGCATTGAGCCAGGTTGGTTGACATGATTTCCAGAGCTCTGAGGTCCCCTGAAGCTCCTGTGAAGTGCAAAGATGGGAGTTGGAGTCCTGGAGAGACTGTTCTACCAATTCTGGTGCTGTGTCATCTTGGGACAATCAGTTCCCCCTTCCCTGGCCTTAGTCTTCACCTGGCAGGGGAGGGGTTCCACTGATGGCCTGGTCCTGCAGCTCTAACCCCCTGTGGTGCTCACCACACCCCTCACACCACTGCTTCCCCACGTCATCAGTGTCACCTGCCTCGGGGCCTTTGCTCTTGCTGTTCTCTATGCCTGGAAAAAAATCCTTTCCTAGACATCCTAATGGTTCACCTCTCAGGCATTTTCTCAGAGGCCACTGCTGAGAAGCACCTTCCCCCATAGGCATTACCTATCTCCCTAATTATGCTGCACATCAGGTCAGGTGTCACTCCCTGAGACATATGTACATGAGGTCCAGTAGAGTGAGAAACTGTTATGTCACAGAATTACATGCAAATAATGCAACTTACAAATAATGGGACAAATAATGACCCTTTTTATAAGCTGGCAGTCTGTACTATTCTTTGATTACAAAATCATAAGCATGTAATTCTGTAACATAACAATGTCACACTCAAGCACTAAAGGGCGTTACTTCTGCCAGAAGTAACTTGTTGCCCATATCCTCCAAGTGGAATTCAAGCTTTTTGTTGTGTCTCTTATGTATCCAGAAACTCTGCCCGGCACTTAAAGGAATCAGGTAAATATTAGTTGAATGGATGCCAGAATGCTTTAAATCCATTTCTTTTGCAGCTACTGCATTTAGGGCAGAGTAGGAATGCATGATTAACCCGCACCGCTGCTGCCACCATCACCGAGAACCCAGCTCCATGACGCTGCCCACCTGCTACCACACTTAGTCAGTATGCGTGAGTTAGAAAAAGCTGGCAGAATAGGGGTGGGGGCTGCAGTGGTCCTAGACAGACTTCATGAGCAGAGGCCAGCAGATTCTATTTACACAAAAATCATTCAGCCCTCTCCATCCCGTTAACCCACCGTCCTTAAGGAACATCCAGAACAAACCATCGCCAAACGCCATTGGGTTTAATTACTCAGATGATTTTAATAGTGCAGCCAGCTTTAATTATAGCCGACTGCTACAAAGGTGCCTTCCATGAATTTCCACCATCCTTTCCACATCTCGGTTCTCTAGCTGAGGTCACTGTACACAGGAGGCAATTTACACTTATTGGTGAGTTCGGGAGAATACAGAGTTTATGCGGCGTCCCCTGAAGAAACGGTCCGGGATCATTCGTGCTGGATTTTTTTCCTTGACTGCTAAAAGACAGCCCCGGAAAACATACAGAATGAAATCCTGTTCTGTTCTTAAAGTTCCAAAACTAAGAAAGGGGGCAGTTGGGAGGGAGGTGAGAAATAAAAATCTCCCTCCAGGGTATGGACTACACTATTCTGGTGACAGGTCCTCTGAGAGCCCTGACATCAGCACGATCCCATTCATCCACGCATCAAAAAACATTGGTACCCCCTCAATTTTTTGAAATGGAAAAGAAAAAGATTTAAAAAAAGTTTTAAAAAGACTAGTGACATGGGAAGGATCCAGGAGAAGCCACAGGCTGCTTTATTCCAATCCCGTTTCAAAGCAGGTACTCAGACAGCAGGACGGTGATCCAGCTGCCTAAGCCTTCTGTTAATGAGATGAGAACCGAAGTTCATAACTAAACAGTGGGAAGCCTCGTAGGCAAATACCAGATGACAAGAGGATAATCCAGCGACCAGACGCATGAAAGGTAGCAAGGGTGGGGAGCACACGTGGAAATCAATAACCAGGTCAGGAGGAATTGGGGGGTCAAAGGAGTGGTTTAGTTGTTAAGAAAGTGGTAAAACTGACCTTGAATGGCTCAGAAAGACTCTCAGCTCTGTGGAGATGTTTCCATGCTTTCGACAAAATGTTCTTTCAAGAAGTGTGCAGAGATTCCACTTCCAGGCGTTTAACCGCCACATTCACTTGAATAAAATGGTATGAGTGCGTGGGCAGGATTGCTAAGGACAGGGGTTTTTAATTGCATAACACTGGAAACCACCCCAGCCACACCAGTTGTGGCCTGGTTAAAGAAATTATGCTACATAATGCAAATGGAAAACAATGTAACAAAGAATGAAACAATTGTATAGGTACTGAACCAGAACAATCACTGAGCTACACAGATAAATGAAACAAAGCAGGAGTTGTAACAGTGGGTACAGTTTGCTGCCCTGAGTTAAGAGGAGTGGCTAAAAGCATAGTTTAGTGCAAACTCTAAGAGAGAATCCAGATTCTCTCTCACTAGCTGTGTGATGTCGGGCAAGTTACTTTCTCTCTCTGGGCCTCCGTTTCTTAATCCGTCAACTAGACTGTTGACAGGAGCTAGTTAGGTACATGACTGCCCAAAGCATGCATTCTCCAGAGGAGTGACACCACCCCCAAAGGAGCAAAACTTGGTTGTGTTTTATATGTGTGAAGAGAATCTTCAAGTTTAAATGGCCTGTGGCCACCCCCCTACTCCAGCTCAATCTTACCTGATAAAATCTTCTCCCTTCGTATTTAATTTCTCTCACTAGGGAGAATTTAAATTAAATTAAATTTTTCTTCTTAGGAGGGTGATAATGACAAAAAAAAAGTTGAGTGATACCAATCTAAAGTACTCAGAACAGCGTGAGGCAGATGGGATGACATTTACCTCGCCATGACGCCACAAGGCTTAAGTGAGATGATAGAAGCAAACGCCTCACTGCCAAGTCTTTGGGGTCAGCTGAGCACGGCACCAGGTGGTGAATGCTAACATTAACCCCCATGTCTCAGACAACAAGTCTGAGGTCTAGACAAGTGGGCAGACGAGCCAGAGGTCAGGAGCTGAGCCAGAACTGTCACCTGAACTTTCTCTGACCGAGAGCTTCCTCTTTATGCTCCAACGGTGCCTGAAGACCACATGGTCTGGTTGTTCTCAGAGCTGCCGTAACACCCACCCTGGGTTATGCCAGGTCAACCAGGATCCTAGGATGTGTCCTCACCCTGTTGAGCTGAGCGTGAGACGTGGAGTCTAGCCACAAACACCTCATCAAGTCCACAATGGGCAAGGTGTGAAGACACTCACAGCTCTTGGAAACTGTCCTGGACCTCCTGGAAACCCCCCTGGAGAAGTTTCACCTGAACTGAGCACTAAGTTTCACCTGAATAGACCCACCTGCTGTGAGCAATGGCCTAAGCCAATTTTTTGGACACAGGGTGGGGAGGGATAGGTTTGCTTTTCCTGCTGGCCCCAGAAAGCCCCAAGCCCCATGTCCCATTGCCCCATAGCAAGGTCTTGGTGGTGTGGATGTCAGTCTCAATCCCAACACTGACAGCTTCCTTTCCTTGTCTCATTTTTAATGCATACCATCTTATTTTGTTTGGCATGCCCTTGTAGACTACCATAAACCCTTCCTGGAACAGGGAGGGTATAAAGAGATGAATCAACAAACACACAGAACTCCAAGATGTTCCAGAAAAATCCACCCCCCACTGGCAGAAGCACTTGTTGGGTCCTATCAGCCAATTCCCCAGGGCTCTTAAGGAAGGTTGGAGAAGGCACCAGGGTGGGAACTGGCCTTGGACAAGGAAGAGAGAAGGAGCAAGGTGACAACATAGGAAAGGGGTGGGAGGGTGGCATGTCAGGTGGGGAAGGGACTGAATGGGGGAGGAAGGGAGAGGGTGGAGCTTTAGGCAGCTGATCTCGACAGACAGACCACCACAGATTCCTTGGTGCAGCCATCCATTCATTCATTCAAGATCTGCTCCATGCAAAGAATCATGGTCCCTCCATGGATACACACAACAGTCAACAAAAAGTGACATAGTCCCTGCCCTCGTGGTGATTATACTTAGCCCAGGGGTCAACAAACCACAGACCTGACCAGACAGCCTCTTTTGGTAAACAAAGTTTTATTGGGACATAACCACACCCATTACAGAATGTCTCCAGCTGTCACAGAGCCCAGGAGCAGTGCCAGAGCCTATATGGCCTGCTAACACTCAGACATCTACTGTCTGGCCCTTTACAGAGTTTGCTCTCCCCTGCTTTGGCATCTTATCTACAGGTATATAAACATCTTTCACACAAACAAAGAGAAACATTTGTACCCTATGCTGTCCCGTTTTCTATCTATGAAATTGGCAGGATGAGGGGGCCGCCGTGAGGGTTACAAGAGAGAATACACAAGCGGAGCTCTAAGAAATAAACTCTAAACACGGATGCTCCCAGTGCTTTCTTATTTTCATTATTAACTGAAACTAACAATGGCAGGGAGTAAGAGCATGAATCCTTTCACTCCGCCCATCTGTCTTGAAAACACTGTCAGCCTTTTCACTCTGGTTCTAGGAATAGGGACGGTCAGTTGATCAATGGGACCTTGACCTAAAAAATCCGAGCACTTTTATAGGCCATTTTACTACGTTCTCTTGATTCTCAGATGAATATTTCTTCCCACCACTTTAACATTTCTGAAATGCAGGCTTCTCTTATCATCAGGGTATACATGACTTAATAAGTCACGTTTGCTGAGGGCAAGTTATGTGGCAGGCACTCAGGACATACGAACAAAGTAGATACGTGAGCAATGAACATGTATACGGATGTGCACCCACACTCGTAGTTCAGAGGACATCAATCTACGCTCCCTTGCAGCTTACGCTGGAATGGGAAGACGGGCTCCAGGAGGGTAAAGTCTGCAAATTGCCAAGAATTGCTATGAAGAAGATCAAGGCCTAGCAGAGCAATAGCATGTGATGGCTGTTTGCAATTTTAACAGCAATGGCTGGGATGGCGCCCATCCAAGATGAGCTCTGAGCAGGGACCTGAGGCAGGTGAGGGAGTGAGGGTGCTAGAATCTGGCAGCATGAGGCTCCAACAGGTGCAGGTTCAGGTGAAAAGACAGCTATGTGTCCATTTTTTTTTCTCCCTCCCCAGATCTGTTACCAATACAGCGCTATCCTCAGATTACAGAAATGCTTCATTGGGAGGGTACAAGCATGGCATGAAAAACTGCTGCCTGCCTTTGTGCTTTTACTGGGCAGGAGAGGGTGGCAAAGTGATTGTAACACATTTCCTTTCAGCTCAGCTCCTTTGAAATAGCTGACATGTTTTCTTGGCTCTAAACCTGCTCTACGACTGTGTCCAAAAATGTCACCTGTCAACACCCTGGTAAATCCACAGGTAAGAATTTTTTTTTCCCTCCCCAAAAATCATGGGAACCAAATGGGCTGTAATCAAAGTTGTTGGACCAGTTAAACCAGTGCTAGTTATTACTTCTTTCCCATGGTGAGGAGAGCTGACTGGGGAGTTGTCTATTTTCACAAAATGTTCTCAAGGTAAATAAATCTATTTGTTTCTATATCTCCCGATGTTGCACAGACAAAAACATGCAAGTTGATGAGGTCATGGGTTTGGCTAGGAAAATTCACAGCCTACCCTGTGACACTTGTCTGCTAAGTTTCTTGGCAAGCTCACCAGAAACACAGCTATAGACCCAGAAGAAAAAGGGTGACAGTCTCTGGATGGCAAAGAAGGGATGTGAAAATCCATGCACATTGACAATGCCACTCACTGCCACTGCCGGGGACCCCCTAGCCCCTGCAGGCAGGGATCAAACTGTGTCAGTAACTCCTGGAAACCTCGCTCTGTTGCACAAAGGCGGGACGGAGGCTCAGAGGATGCGCACTCCAGAGCCCATCCCAGTGCCCCGTTTTAGGACGCCCTCTGGTCTTGCCTACCTAGCACACAAGGTGACTTATTCTGTGACTTTGATTCCAATTCCCATGCCCAATGTAAGAAGTATAAGTCAATGGTTGCTAATCTAACTATCTTCCCTATCTGATTTCTAAAAAAAAATCCTCTGGATTATAAGGGACAGCAGAGTAGAATGTGTGTGTGTATGTGTGTGTGTGTAGCACTTCTAGGGGTCAGCTTTAGTTCTCTGGAACCCTTCTAATACAGAGCACCTTCCTTCTTCAAGGGGCCAGACAGAGGAAGTGTCGCTCTACTGAGCATGCGTAACAATAATGGCCCTACAAACCCCTCACTCTGACTTCCAAAGAACTTACTTCTATAACCAAATGAAAACAGACAGCCAGGCCTTGAACCCACACATGTTAGAAACAGGTAGTGCTGTGTTCCGGCTGGCTTCCCTTCCCCCCAGATGTTCCGGCAGCCTCGGGGAGCCCCGAGTGGGGGTGTTTACTCCTTTCTCCCAACCTGAGTGTGACTCATGCCATCACTCCTCTGGCCTTAGGCTCGGGCTAGGATGGGGGATGGAAAGATACCCTCTGAGAGCCCTCTGACCACTGCTATGATGTCCCTTCCCAGACCATCACCAAGGAGGTACACCTGGCAGGGGGGAAGAAGCCAAAAGCCAACCCAGACAGCCCGGGGGCATCAAAGGACAGCCTAAGTGCCCCGCCCTCCCTTTGTACAAGGGATTACTTTCAAGATAACTCTGCCAGAACATTCTTCTAGTAGGAGATGAGAAGCAACGGGGACACACCCTGTGTGTTCAAATGAGAAGTGAAACGTAAGCTGTTGGGGGAAGAAAGAGTGTAAGAGAAAGGGAGAAAGTTTACAGAGAATGAATGAGAGAGAGAGAAGATATGTGATAGAAAAAAAATTTAAGCTACACAATTTTCATCCTAATACTGACTTTCAGACCTATAATCCAAGTAAAATGCAATTCCTGTATACCAGTGTATTTCATTTTATACAGCAGAGGGACTTTTGAAAAATTGGATATGAAGAGGAATTCTTCTTTTTAAAATCTTTTTTGTATACATTTTGGAAAGCTTACAACTTGAAGATCCCTCTTTCATGAAGATAAGGATCCGTTAGTAAGGTAAACCTTGTTTCCCAATGGCCACAGATATATCCTCCTGCTAACTTTGGGTTTCCATGTCTTAAATGTTTTCACATTTATGGAACCACCAGAAAAGCATTAGAGGCATCTCTCTCAGCCTCCTCATTAAACAGAGGAAGGGTCTGAGATCCAGAGAAGCAAAGTGACTTGCCCAAGGTCACACATCTAGACTGAGTCAGGGCAGAACCTTGACCCTGGGGGTGTGGTCTCCGCAGAGGCCACACACTGGTGGTTACCCACCTACGTTGACTGAAATAGGTGGGCCTGTGAACCCAGTAGTTATAGGAGCCTGTAGTTTTAATGCCCTATTTCTACGAGTCAAAGCTATATCACGGAGGTATTTCTCTTTTTCATTACAGGAGTCATCTCTATTTTATTTATATTTTGCAGTGAAATGATTTAAATCAAATGTGCTTGGGTGCAGAGGAAATTTGACCTGAAAGAGAGTTTTTGTGGCAGAAAGAGAGCCAGCAGGTACTTATTTCCCGCCTTTCCGAGGCCGGTAACATCTTGGTACAAGGGGATCCATCAATATATCTTTCATAAGGGCTTCTCTGCACAGTGAGGTGGAAAATCTTTCCAATGACTCTGGCCCATTTGTAACTTTGCCCTGAATAAAAGAAGGGATTGATCCAGCTTGGAACGCTTCCATACCCAAGGGCCTTCCTGTGCCCCAGGAAGGCAGAGTCTACAAATGGAATTCAACTGGGCAATTGCTCCTGCAGGAAGAACTCTGCAGGGGTAAGCAGGGCCTCCAAGGAGTGGGCGGTGAAGGGTTAAGAGTGCACAGCCTTCCTCTGCTGGGGTCTGCAGAGGGACTAAAGTCTCTAAAATAACGAGGCTCAAGAAAAGAGTGACAGAGAAGACTTGTTATGTTACTGGGTGTTCCAGGACTGCAGACTGCTTCTCATCTGCGATGCACAAAGCACATGGGCAGCATACAGCCTTAGCGCACCCTTCCATCAGTCAGTCAGTATCTTAAGATCTACATGGGCCGGGCAGAGCAGAAGAGCTTAAAGGCTCCATCCTTAACAAGGCAAAGGGGTATGAGGGAATGAAAAGGATATCCCCTTCCTCCAGACACAGCCCACAACCCTAAATCCCCCAAGATGGCACCAATGGCTGTTTGTGAACTGAGAGACCAGGAGGGCTGAGCTCAGCCTTAGATGGTTAGTTAGTAGCTCTTGGGGAACTGACTTCTCCCCCTGTGCCTCAACAGCATGGCAAAGTTGACTAAACCTGCCTTAAAAGCTGATACCAGAAGTATCTGAGACAATGAAATACAGGGCAGAGTCCAGTGCCGGGCAGAGGAAAGGCCCAGAATGAAGAGAATTCCTTCCCTTCTCTTTAGAACTCTTCCTCATCTCACCCAGCTTCCAGTAAGGTGAGTGTAAGGTTCTGCCTAGAACAGCCACTTCTCCTTCCTCTAGGGTGTTTTGAGTTCAAAGACTGATGCTCAATCTGCATCCTTGCAGGCTAGCTCAATCCTAATGCACCTGTCCTCACCCTCGCTCGCCTACCCAAAGATCGCCACAATCCCTAGCTGCTTTCAAATTTCCTATGCATCTGACCTTGAACAGGACTCCAAGACCCAGTTTCAGGACAAATGGGATTAGAAAACCTAAATTAAGCCAGAATTGCTATGAGGATTAGAAATCAGTATTCTTTCCAGTACTCGACACAGGGTAAACGCACAATAAACGGGATTTATCATTTTCCGTGGGGAAAAGAACATCTATCTCCTCTAATCATCACGAGGATCAGAAGTAAAATATGAAGTGTTTAGTCTGGTGCCTAGGGCAATAGTGGACACTGGGTAAATCTTGGCTGATGGAGGCAAAGGATCAACAGATGAATGTAAACACGAATAAAAGAAAAAAAGGAAGGTCCATGGAAAAACAAATGTCTTGCCCGAGCCTCACATCCAAACAGAGCTCCAGAGATGTTTGCCTAATGCAGAGAGAGAAGGCAGGAAACAGACTCAGAGATACACGAGGGTCTACAATAGGGTCTCTCAACCCTGACACTATTGATGTTTGGGGCTGGATCATTTTGTGTTGGGGGGGCATCCTGTACAATGTAGAATGTTGAGCAGCAGCCCAACCTCCACCCACCACATGCCAGTAGCACCTCCCACCCTAACTGTGACAACCCAAAGTGTCTCTGGACATTGACAAATGTTCCCCAGGGGGCATCATTACCCCCTGTTGAGAGGTACTGGTTTATAATGGTGTCTGACACACAGGAAGCCCTCACCAGCAAAGACTTGCTGGAAGAAGGCCAGGCTGAAGACCAGGGCTGGCTACCCCGCTCCTAGGCAGGGCTAACCCTCTAGCCCGCTCTGGTTGCCTCAGCCTGGCTCTCACTCCTCATGACAAGTGGGAGGGAGGCTCTCCGTGAGCACGCACCAGCTTGGTTCCTCTGAAGCAGACAGCCGTTCCTTTTGTGTACTGTTTGTGCTGTGCCTTGTTAAGAGGGGAAACTTTCTGGGAACATATTTTTTCAGCCCTGCAGATTTCAAGTGGATACGGCAATAAACATCCACGACACACAACCCCTCTCGTTCCTCTGCCTTCAAAGGGATTCTTTGAAAGTACTTCTCGTCCCAAATGGTTTGATGTTCCTATTTTGTGAATGAGCCATTGCTGTTGAGAAGATTAAGAGGTATGGAGTTAAGATGTGTGCTTGGATTGGTTCTGGGCTGAGAGGTGGAAAAACCCAGGCCTCCTGCATCTGAGCTCAACCTTTGGGTGGATGCCAAGGAAAGCTGCAGAGGGGAAAAATAAAATGCATAGGTCGTAGTTGGAGGGGCCCCAGGAATCAGGGGTGGCAGGTGAGAAGGTTATGTGAGCTCAAAGGCAGCTGGTTTGGAGGCTGGGAGTGGGGATCCATCACCCCTATAAAGACAGAATCAGATTGAAACTTCTGGGACCTGCCTGCTCTCAGGGATGAGCTGCAAGTGCCTTCCTGGAGCATTTACACGTTCCTTTTCTCCCCAGCTACAGTCCTTTGCAGAGTTTTATCTCCCTTTGGTCCCTTCACTTCTCTCCAGCCTGACTTTCCCCCTATTGTTTCCCAGAATGCTTTTCAGGCACTACCAGGTTTCCATTCACCCCAGGACCTTTGCGTGTGATGTTTCCTCTTCCTAAATAAATTGCCCTCTCTATACTTCTTTGCTTCCGCTTAAATGCCACTTCCCCAAGGAAAGGCTCCTTGCCCCCTCAGGTCAAGCCCCACAGCCACACAGTCTCCAAACACTGGCACTTTTATCCGGTTTCACTTATCATAGTAGTCCTGGGCTCAAGGACTGGCATTGTCCCCACCAGATAGCTACACTGCCTGAGGGCAGGGACCACACCTATGGCCTCATTAATAATGTCTTCCCTCCTACTCAAGGCCAGTAAATGTTTGCAGTAAGTAAACGCATAAATGGGGAAAGGGAAGAGAAAGCCCTGTTCTAAGAATAGACAGAATGTCCCTTTCAGGGGTCATGTCCCATGGCTCCGTTCCCAGATACCGTTAGAATGAGACAGAGCATGATGTCTGCCCAGCCCTGGAGGAGCAGGTGGACTCCCTTCTTCCTCTCTGTCTTACACGTCTCTCTTTTCCAGCCTCAACCTAGGTGAAGACACGGTCCCCCTGACCACCCCCAAAGAGGCCCTTGAGTCCAGGATAATGGCACAGTTGCAAACCCACCTCTTGTGTCAACCGTGAATCAAATCACCAAGCTCCCACTGCTGTAGCAGCAGAAGGGATGACGACAGAGGAGAGGTTACCCTCAGGAGCTTTAGAAATGCAGAGTCCCAGGCCCCAGGCCGGGCTGGCTGAAGCGGAGTCCTCATTCTAACAAGATGCCTTGGTTCCAGTGTTGGATGCTCTGGGCTGGAGAAGCCCGCTGGTCAGACGCCCTGGAAGATTTGCTGAACTATCGACTATAGACCCCAGCCCAGCCCCCCTGCCCCATGGCATCATATTCCAGGAGAGACAGGAGAATGTGTATTTCTCTCTAGTTCCCATGTGATACTGCTGCTGTGGGCCCAGGACCATGGTCTGAGATGATGGCTTTAAGCCTTGGGGTGGGAGGGACAGGTCCAGCCAGAGGGCTCAGGGCCCAGGAAGGCCTTCCAGAAGAGGCGAGGTCTGAGTGAGAAGGATAAATGGAGGCTGCCAGACAGAGGAGGAGAAGGGGGGTCATTCCAGACAGAGGAGGAGAAGGGGGGTCATTCCAGACAGAGGAGGAGAAGGGGGGACATTTCAGACAGAGGGCACCACTGGAGCAAAACTAAGCGGGTGGGAAGGGAAGCAAGGTGTGTTCAGGGAGTGATGCAGCTGTCCCCAGAGCTCAGGCCAGGGGGGAGGACGCTGGAGGGGAGGACAGCCCTGGAGGTCCCAGAGCCCTGCTTCCCATTACCTGCAAGGTCCCTCCTGACACCGCACTGTGAACAATGGAATGAACACCCTCATCTCCTCCTCCTCCTCCACAGAGCTGATACCTCGTGTAAGGCCCACAATACACCAGGCCTTGTCCAAGGGCCTTGCATGTGGTAACATACTTCTTTCTCTAACTTTTTTTTAGTAATAATTACAGACACCTAGGAAATTGCCAAGACAGCAGAGGAGTTCCACATTTGTCCGTCCAGCTTCCCCGGGTGTTGACATTTTAGATAACTGCAGCACAATGTTATAACCAGGTGACTAACCCTGGTATGACCCTGCTCACCCGATGACACACTTGATTTGGTTCTCACAGGTTCCCACGCCCTCGTGTAAGTGTGCACTTGTGTGTGTTACCTGTTTAACCTTTACCACCATGCTAGGATTTTCCCATTTTGCAGATGAAGAAAACCAAAGCACAAAGAGAATAAAGTGACCTGTGCACGAAGATGTGGGACACAGTCATTGAACTCGGAAAGTGGCTCAGAGCTGCCGCTCAACATCATGTCTTGGGCCAGTTCTGGCAACCAGCACAAACTCATGGATCAGAGATGTTTCTTGAAGAATACTCCCCTCCAAAAACAACTGCTTGGTGCCAAATGCAGGTTCCAGACCCAGCTTCTTGAAGGCCCAGGTCCTCTGGGAGATGGGATATGTTCCCCCAGGCCATGGCCACAGATGCCCGGCCCTACTGGCTCCTGGGCAGTCTGGTTCCCAGTTCAAAGACGAGCTGTCTGCCAGGTCTGCCCCCAAGTACCTGGTCTGGTGATGTTCTCGGGTCTGGCCTGGGCTTCAGGCCAATGTCAAGACCAGACAAAAATCCCCTGTTCTAAGTCTCAGCCCCTGCCCCAGAGCACTGGCACACCACAGAGGCCTAACTGTGAGGCCAGGAAGCAGGAAGCTGGGCTGCTCAGCCCTCAGCCAACCTCTAGGCCCCCGGCTGTGGGCTGGAGGAGGGGGGAGGGACAGGACACACAACGAGGCCGTAACACCACCGCACAAGGCCTCTCTCATGAGGCAGCCTGAGCTGCCAGCAACGTACGAGACGAGGCCCCCCTCTGCCGCCAACTTTTATGGCACACTGGGCTCCTTGGAAGGGAATGTTCCTTCTGCTTAGAAATATGCAGGGCTGATCTATGCTAGTGGACAGGGGCCGCACACAGAGGCATGCTCACAGCTTGGTTTCCAGCCAGATCAGTGGGATACGGGTGGATCCTCTGCTTCTTCAACAGCAGTGATATTGTTATAATGCTATTTGTGTAACTCAGGCCAGAAAAAATAGGGGGGGGGGTCCAAATCATGAAAAAAATAAAAAGTTCTAAAGATCCGCAATGGCGTTGGGAGTGGCTATAGCCAGACACGGGATGACTGTTGTCAGGCCCTGTTATACATCCTCATCTCTTAATCTCCCCACGCCTTGTTCCCCCAGCCAAGTGTGGATTAGGCTGGAGGCAGTCAGCCTAGACTATTCACCTACAGGACAGCATTTGGGAGAGTGGGACTTAGGGTTCGAAGAGAAGGGGTTTTTCACTTAGAGACTGTCCAGAGATTCAAAGCACAGCTGCCTCAGACAGGCCTCACCCAGGGGTGAGGGTCACAGTGATGATTCCATCCATTCTGGGAGAGTTGGAACACTGGAGAGGGCTTGTCCAGCCAAAAGAACAGTAAAACTCAATTGTTTTAACGATGTATTGCTGTCCAAACCAAGCTTGTCCACTCACTCGTTTCTAGTTTTAACCTCTAAAATCAACTCTCTTCCAAGGAATCATTTCAGGAGCTCTAAATCTGAAGATTGGGGGGATTCTGGAGAAAGTTTGGAAGCAACGGGCCCTATGGGAGTAATGAATTTGAGCCCTCAAGTGTTAACACAGCCTCTGGCTCCCTGACAAGGGAGGCTCTGACCTCAGTATCTTCCCCAGGGTCACCTGTCACCCACACAATAGCACCCCTGGGGTCCTGCAGAGGAGGAGGAAAAACCCTTAGTCTGCTCACCCAGCTGTACAAGTAAAAGTCATTTTTCATAAAGCCCTTGAGACACCACTAGATTCTAAGTCCCAGAATATACATTAAAGGCCCCCCTTGGAGGACCAGAAGCACCTCCCTCACTCCCACCGATTGCTTCTCCACGAATGGCAAAGATACATCTGCTATCTAAAAGAACTCAAACTGGGGGAAATTTATACCCTCCCGTTCCCATAAAGGAAGGCCTGCAAGGAAAGAAGCCAGAAAAACCACTTCATTACTGATAGAAAATCAGTAACCAGAATGACAGGGGCAACTTCACAAACCAAGATGAACAGAAATGATTATCAGTAACATTAGATAGAGCTCTGAGCTTCCCGGTGGCCAGAGCACAAAGCAACATATTGTATAACTAATTCACAGTCTGGTAGCTCCAAGTTTAGCAACAGAAAAAAGCTTGGTCTGCCACAAGTGTGTCAGGCAGGAGGTGATGAGAGAGGGAGGTGAGAGGCAACCAAGTCAAACAGGGCCTAGCTGGTCAAGGGAGCCAAGCTCAGGCCTTTGGCTGATACTTCAAGTGGGTGAGGAGCCACTGAGTGGGCTTTGTGCAGAGTCCTGTGTTCTTCTGACTTATGATTTTATAAAACAACCCTGTGAGCTGTGCTAGGAATAGTCTGCTGGGGGAAAGGCAGAAGGAGGGAGGCAGATTTAGAGGCTGCAGCAAAAAAGCCAGGCAAACCCTCGGAATAAAATCTAGTCTTCTTCCCTGGGCCTACAACATCCAGTGTACTCTGACCAGCCTGTTTTCCTCCAGCCCCTCTGCCCACCTGCCCTGACCTCTGTCCTTTACCTGTCCTGAGCTAAGTCTTTGTCACTTTGCACCTTGGCACACATTGTTCCCTCTACTTGGCATGGTTTTTTTTTTCCACTCTTATTCTTTGCATCTCAGCTGAAATGTAAGCTCCCTGAAAAACCCTTTCCTACACCTCCCTCGTAAGTAGAAGAGTCTCCTCTCTACCAACCTCCCAGACGCTGCGGCTTCTATCCCAGTACCGGGAGATCCGTGCATGTTGCAGCGCTGGTTTACCCATCTGTTGGTTGTTTTCTTCTAGCGTTCTACCAGGATGTCTGTTACTCCATGAAGTCAAAGGTCATCTGTTTATTCCCCATTGCATAGCACGTGGCACATAATAGGTGCTTAATAAATTCTGATGAATCAATGAATCCATGAAGCAGAAAAAGAATTATCTACAGCTTAGAAAATAGAAGTTCAGGGAGGTCAGGCAACTTGCCTGAGGTCCCTGGTGGTGGATCCACAGTCTGACTCCAAGACCAGGCCCCTTGATCCTATACCCACTTACTCTGGACTCAAATCAGATGATCTTGTCCTGATCTTGCCTCTGCAAAGTTTCTGGGAGGAGGTCCTTAGCACTGGATTAAACTGAGATTTTAAAGTTTTGACACAGGGCCAATAAGAACGTAAAGATGATTGCTAAAGTTCCTATAAGATGCCAGAAGCAGCTTAGGAAATTGCAACCGTACTTGGATGAGGTCCCAGCAGAGTGCAACAGCAAAGGGCCAGGAGGCAAGATCCCACCTGCTGGGCACACTGCCTCCACCTACCTTCTCTGAAACACACAGCCTTTATCTTATCAGTTTTCTAGGCTGGGGCAACCTTAAGTGTACTGACTCAGTCTTTGGATACGACTCAGAGAAGAGATATTTACACACATCATCTGGGCCTAGGGGCCTGTAGTTGTTGGCAGCTTGTATTTATAGTTTGACCAGACGGTGGAAGTGGGGGGAAATAAACACCCTGTCTGCCGCCCCTCCATGCAGATTTGGGAGAGTTGGGAAGATGAATCAAAAGTTAGGGTCCCTGCTCTGAAGGTTCTGTTTTGCTTCCACTTGTCTGGTTTGGACACCAGAAAGATTTGGGGGCAACCTGTTATCTGAAAGGGCTGACCTTGAAACCCCAGTCAGACTTTATGGGGCCGTCTGCGTCAGTAGCAATGACCTGGGATGTGAGTCTATATCCAGGTGTCTGCTGGGTGCCCACTTCTTTGAGCTGTAATTTCTCTTCAGGTCATTTACAACTAAAGAGGTGAGACACCCTTTGAGATCCATGACAGATACTCAGAAGCCTGGTGAATGAATGCCCAAATAAAAAGTAACTGTAACAATGACGTTGGCAGCGGGTATTAATATTATTTATGGGACCCATTACATGTGCCAGGCACTGTGCTAGTATTTTACATGCAGTATCTCCTGAACCTCACGTAAGCTCTGCATACTCTGAACCATGTGTTTGTCTGCAATTAGGATAAAATCCAAGCCCTTGTCATGGCCTAAAAGGAGGCCCTACAGGATCCAGCTACTCCCAACCTCTGTAAGCTCTTCTCTCCTTTCACTCACTACTATGTGTCAGCCAGCAGGACAAGCTCCTCCCTGCCTCAGGCATTTGCACAGGCTACTTCTCCACCTGGAATGCTTTTCCCTGCATCCTGGAGGCACCCCTATGTTTATGACATTTCCGGGTCTTAGTTTCCTTTATGAAGAATGGGGATAACGACCTCTATCGGGGGCACCTTCCTACCTTCCCACACACACAGTACTCTTCCCCACTAGACTTCTTCAGGTCTCCAATTACACCTGGCAATCTGAGCTTCAGAGAGTTTGCATACTCTGTTCCCTCTGCCTGGAACAGTTTTATTTTCCTGGCTCCACCTCAGTCTTCAACCCTCAACCTTCTCTGGCTGTCCCGTGTAACATAACCCACTCCTTCCGATCTGACAGCAGCTCCTTCTTTACTTCCTTATTACCACTAATGAACATTAGTAGTATATACACATGAAGTGTTTGTCTCCTGTTTCTTCCACAAACTATGAGGTGATAAACACCTGAAAGAAAGGGACTGCACCTATTTTGATGACCCATGTATTTCTAGAACCAGCACAGTGCCTGAACCACAGCAGGTGCTCTGTGAAGACTTGGTAAGAGAATAGGTGAATACCTGGTGTGTCCTCCAATCTATCCACACCAAGGCCTTCATCCAACCCACTCTTGTAAAACCATTTTCAATGCCCATGTTCAGTCTGTGATCCACCCCACTGCCTAAGGCAAGAGAGCATAGGCTGTAGGTCAACCCATCTGATTTCCTATTCCAGGACTGAGCTGTGTGACCTTGTTAGAGTTGCTTAACCAGCTCTGCCTCTGTTTCCTTACCATTAAAATGGGCCTAATGATAACAGCAGCTACCTCACAGAATTGTTTCTGGCATGCATGAGTTAACATACATAAAAGACTTAGTAAAACATATGTAAAGTACTTAGCACTTGCTATGCCTCACACACGAGTAAAGGTCATGTCTCTGTCCACACCACTCCTGACAGCAGGTTTACCTGAGTGCCTTGCCTTCCACACAGGGGTGTTCATTTCTCATCTAAACCATGCTTCTCAACCCTGGCAGCTCATCAGCACCACCTGGAGAGCTGGAGCTTGTCCCGGGGCTGCATCCAGACCCGTTACATCAGGCTCTAGTGCAGGGACTGGTCCTCAGTTTTTAATCTTTCTAGGTGGTGTTAACATAGAGCCGAAGTTGCAAACAACTGTAAGTTCCTCGGGCTTCCAAGGAACTCAGAACTATCTGCTGCACACTGTCCTCCCTTAAAGACTTACACCATCTTTACTGTACTATCCCACACTGCAAAGTGTCCAAAGTTACCGGCCAGTTCCATCTTTCTCTAGAGTACTGGTTTTCAACTGGGGGCAAGTTTATTCCCTAGGGGACATCTGGTAACATCTGGAGACATTATGGATATCGTGACTTGGGGCAGAGAGGGCCACTGGCATCTAGTTGGTAGAAACAAAAGATGCTTCTACACATCCTACAACGTCCTGGGCAGCTCCCCCTCACACACACCCACCTACAGAATTATCAGTCCAAAATGGTAATAGTGCTAAGGCTGAGAAACCCTGCAAAGAAGTTATTCCTTCTGTGAATGAGGGGAGGACAGCAGAGCCTCACTAATGGGCAGGAAAGAAGAAAAAGCAAAGAGAACTTAGCGTCACTGAGTATCAGTGCCACGCAGATGCTTCATGAACTGACAATAGCTACTATTTTCTGAGTACCCACAAAGCCAAACCCTTGACATGCCTTACTTAACTCATGCGGCAATTCTGAGTTATTCCATTTTGTCCTCCCGACTTCAAGCATAAGATAACAGGGAGTGCAACAAACTTGCACACAGCAGATTCAGATTTCAGCCCACTCTGTTTGAGTTCCAAGAGAAGGCTGCCCCAAGGAGTTAATGGCGCTAGCTCCCACTTCTGCACCTTACCAGCAGAAAATGCTCTGAATGCCCTACATCAGCGGTTCCCAACCCACAGGAACTGTATTAAAGGGCCGCAGTATTAGGTAGGTTGAGAACCACTGCCCTACATGTAGAAAATCAATCCTCACAACAACCCCATGAGCTATATAATCTTATTGCCCTCATCACCATTTCTATTTGACATTCTGGGAACACTGAGGCAGAGTGGTGATAAGCCACTTGAATAATTTCACACAGCTAGTAAGAACCCAGATGGGGTGTGAACCCAGGGAGCTTGTATCCAAATTTGGCTCATTCCTGTCATACTCTCTTGCTTCTAATAGCACAATGAGCAGAAACTCCACCCTGCCTCAGGACCTTTGCATGTGCTGTTTCTTTGGCCTTAAACATTTTTACTCTGCCCTTTTTACCCAGCTTACTCTTCTTTTTTTCACTCATCGGATCTTAGTCTATATTTCCCTTCTCTGTGACACTTTCCTGACCCTCAACTCACCTTACCAGGTGAGCTCCCCTCACCCAATTCCCTCCTAGCTCCCCTGTCTGTGCTCCAGATGATGGACTTTGTGGGGACAGGGTCTGTGTGTCTGCCTTGCTCAGTATCCCCAGGCACCTGGCAAAATGCTTGGGACAAAAAGGGTACTCAATAAAAGCTTGGGGATGAATTCAGCAGAGAACCTGAAGCCAAAACAACAGCTGGTGCCAATCCGGTCCATTTCCCCATCCCCAGAGAGAGCAGAAGAGGGCCCTGTCCAAATGCCTTTGCAACAGGTCAGGACTGTAGAACTTTTCAAGCGAGCTGGCAGCGAGGGCCATCAACCAACCTCCCAAAGCCATCTCTGCTTCATGGCAGAGGTCTTTATCATTCTCCAATCAATACTGGCTGAGTTCTAATTTTCTACGATATCCCTCTCCAGAAGGGAGAAAGGCTCTGTTTACTGGGGCAGCGCATAGAGGACAGGCCTTTTCTTCCTGCTGTATTTAATGCTGCTGCTAATCATGGAGATTAGACTAAAACAATTACAACAGCTAATTAAAGAACAATGCGGTTTTTGGCATCTTCGCGCAGACGGCACCACTGGGAATTCCTAACTCGGGCAAAGCAGGGATAATTAAAACCCCGGCTCCACGCTCCCCACTCCGGCAGCTGGATCACGCTGATTAAACTGCAAATAAAACACATGAAACCAACACTTTGTAGTCTATCCAATTTCACTTAAAAGGGCTTTTAACTGATTCATAAACAGAGAAGCCGTAAACAGCAAATTATTTAACCAAAGCCAGTTATTTCGTCATCACTGTTCGCTTTATTCCAAGTACTGGACTTATACATGTAGCCCAGGGGACATTAAGCTGATGGAGCCTGAGGAATCACTCCAAAGCTTAATGTCACTTGCTCCTGTTCACTGACAACAGAATGTCACCAATGTGCAGCCACTTTCTCTGAGCTTTTGATCTCACTGGAATAAAAAAAAAAAAAAAAGACCGAGTACTGCTCATGTCCCAGAATGAATATGCCCAGGTCTGCCCAGAGTCAGCACTTGACTGTAGGTCAAGAGTAAATGGCAGAGATAAAGAAAGTTTCAAAGTATAGTTAACATAAAAAATACAAAATGTGTAACTTTAAAACATAACTTATTCAGAGCCAGCCAACTTCGGATCAAAAATGCAATCCCTATCTACGAAAGTAAGGGACAGATTTGTTCTCTAGCTATGGGGATACACATCGCAATAGCTGGGGAGAAAAGCACAAAGTTTTTCGTTTTTCTGTTTTTGAGACACAGAGTTTCATTCTATTGCTCCAGGTCAGAGTGCTGTGATATCCTAGCTCACAGCAACCTCACACTCCTGGGCTCTTGCTTCAGCCTTCTGAGTATCTGGAACTATAACCATGTGCCAACATGCCCAGCTAATTTTTCTATTTTTAGTACAGACAGGGTCTCACTCTTGCTCAGGCTGATCTAGAACTCCTGAGCTCAAGTGATCCACCTGCCTCGGCCTCCTAGAGTGCTAAGGTTATAGGTGTGAGCTGCTCTACCCTGCCCAAAAGCATGTTTGTTTGAGACAGGGACACTCTAGGACCCCTAGCTCAGATCCCAAGTACATGTTTCCCAACTTAGGTGAACAAGCACAGTCAGAAGGTTTGCTAGCTCTGCCCTCACTCCCCTTCCAACCCAGAGATAAGAGGAGGATAAATAATGAGAAAAAAGAAAAAGATCAAGGGAGGAAGAGAAACATAGAAGAGAAAGGGGAGTGAAAGAAAACACTTAGAAAGATGCTTATTGAGAACAGCAAGAGGAGCAACTTGGGAGGCCAAGGTGGGCAGATTGCCTGAGCTCATGGGTTCAAGACCAGCCTGAGCCAGAGTGAGACCTCATCTCTAAAAAAAAAAAAAAATAGTTGGGGGTTGTGGTGGGTGCATGTAGTCCCAGCTACTTGGAAGGCTGAGGCAAGAGAATCTCTTAAGCCCAGGAGTTTGAGGTTGCTGTGAGCTGTGATGCCACGGTACTCTACAAGGGTGACAGAGTGTCTCAAAAATAAGAAAATACAGAGAAGTCTCTTTAAGGAGGCATTTGTACAT